>NC_080571.1:142355985-142655985 GCF_030247185.1 Malaya genurostris
ATCTAATTCCGCTACGGCTAACACCAACACACCAGAGAATTAAAATTGTCCGTACAGTTCGAACCGGTGTCCACAACAGATTACCTTGGGTAGGGTCTGATTGAGGATCGGATCGATAGACAAATTTTTGTGGTTCTCTCGGCGGTGCTCCAGAACGGATGGACGAAGTTCGATAGCGACTCGGAACGCTGAAACGAACTATACTCGATGGCGACAGGCTCAAAAGCAGCAGCAATCGGAATTCTCACTCAAGCAGCGGATACCAAACCTCAAATGGTGTTCTTTCGGTGGCAGAAAAGAAATTCCAGGTTTAACTCTTTTATTTCGCGATGTTTACTGTACAATGGTTACAACAATAATGAATGTTAGTGCGTGAAACGATTTCTTATATACTATTTTTCAGTTCGACGTATGCATTCATTCAGCAAGGATTAAGCCCCACCCCCTTTCAATACAACAACACGAATTGCGTGTTAGCAGAGAATGCTTGCATGGGGTGACCTTCCTGTGCGGACATGAATTGACATGATCAATGCGTGTGAATTTTAGGGAACAGATACAAGCTATTGGATTAAATTTGAGTTCAGTAGGGAATATGGGAACGGGAATGTATGACAAAACAATCATTTTGGGAAAAGACAAGACATGAGTAATTTTTTCTCTGCATTATGCGTTCGGTATCGAACATTCACCCGCCGGGCTACGATGTGGATCTGTAGATGCGAGTGCTTGATCATTCTCTTCAATTGGCAGAGGTGCGAGTTTGGATACTGAACGACGGTATACCCCAGTCGATGTTTGTACGTCTACTACTCTGACTATAGAATCATTGCCAGGATACACATTTAAAATTTTGCCCAATTTCCATGACTGGGAAGGAAGGTTGTCTTCCTTTATTAAAACAGTGAGCCCAGGCACCACGTTGGGGGAACCTTTTATCCACTTAGAACGAGCCTGTAGTGTATTGAGATACTCGTTTGACCAACGTTTCCAAAACTGTTCTTTAAGAGTCTGCAAATAGTTCCATCGGGATAAATAATTAACAGGTATATCTTTAGTACTGGGTTCAGGGACAGCAACTAGTTCTCTGCCAATCAGAAAATGTCCCGGAGTCAAGGCACAAGGTTCATGTCCGATGATATTGCAATGAGTGGGCGCGAATTTAGGACCGCTTCAATTTGCGTGAGAACAGTATAGAATTCTTCAAACGTGAGACAAGCATTGGACAGAATCTTACGCAAATAAGTTTTCGTACTTTTCACACCAGCCTCCCACAATCCGCCAAAATTAGGAGATCGTGGCGGAATGAATTTCCATACAATTTCTCTTGCGGAACAAAACTGGTCTATTTTTCCTTTGGCCTGATCGTCGCGAAACATCAAATAAAGTTCATGGGGATCTGATCTGGCACCAACGAAATTAGAGCCGTGATCGGAGTGTATTTCTTCTACTAATCCTCTACGACTAACAAATCGGTGCAAAGCAGCTATAAATGCCGCCGACGACAAGTCCGAAACCAATTCTAGGTGAATGGCTTTGGTAGCAAGGCATATGAATATACAGATGTAAGCCTTTACTCGAACGAATTTTCGGAGACCAGTCCTCACAAAAATCGGTCCGGCAAAATCTACACCTGTCTTGGAAAATGGATCAGATGGAACAACACGGGCTGCTGGTAAATTACCCATCATGGGTTGAAGACATTGTGGAGGAGATCGGAAACAGATTATATATTTTCTTAGCACTTTACGAATGGTTGATTTGGCATTGATTATCCAAAATCTCTTACGCAAAAGTGACATCAAGCCGGAGAGACCTAAATGAAGGTTTTCTAAATGCATGTCTCGGATTAATAAATCGCAAACTGCATTTTTACTCGGTAGTAATATTTGATGTCGCGCTTCATAAGGTAGACGAGAGTTTTTTAATCTTCCTCCAACTCTTAATAAACCATTCACAAACACTGGATCAAGCGTGCCTAGATGACGACTAGGTTTTCCTGATGAAATCAAACGAATTTCATCCGACATTTCAAGCCGTTGAATCAAACCAACTATAGTAAGCATTGACTTTCGTAATTCTGGTACTGTCAACCCTTTGGCATGCACACGATTTGCATGGCTAGATCTACAATTAGCTGCAAATCGTAGAACATATGCAATAACTCTTTGCAATTTCCGAAACGAACTGTAGGCTACAAGAAAAGGAACATCTTGTAAAACAACTGTGGCAGACATAATTGTCACATTTTGTATGATTTCCGGAAGCTCTGCATCCAGCGGAATATCAGGATAAAAGGTTTCGTATCGATGGGATTTTAGAAAACAAGCTCCGTTCCACCATAAATTATTGTTCGAAAGAGCCTGCGGGAGTTGCCCTCGGGACACAATATCGGCTGGATTATCCTCTGAACTTACGTAAGACCAATAGAAGCTTTCGGTGATGGTGTTTATCTCTGTCACACGATTGCGAACAAAAACTTCAAGCTGAGTGGGAGACTTCTTTAACCAAGCTAGAACAATACGACTGTCGGACCATAGACAGACGCGCCTGGTATCTAATTTTAACGATGATATACATTTCTGAACTAGCCTCGAAAGTAACAAGGCGGCACATAATTCCATTTTAGGAATTGTTAATGGTTTTAATGGAGCAATTCTTGACTTACTACAAAACAAAGAAATTTTAACATCGGTATTAGAAACAGCTCTTAAATAAATGACAGCTCCGTAAGCGCGATTGGAGGCGTCTGCAAAACCGTGCACTTCAAAATATTCTAAGCATTCTAGTCCAACGAAACGTGGAATTTTAATTTGGTTTATATAACTCAAAGATTCTCTGAATAAAAGCCAAGACTGCAATATATCGTTTTCTAATGGATCATCCCATCCTAATCCATCTTTCCATAAACGCTGCATAATTTCCTTCGCCAGAACTATTACCGGGGCCACCAACCCTAAAGGGTCGAACAGACGGGAGATCTCAGAAAGAACAATACGTTTGGTTGGTATAGACGAAGTTGGTTTCAAATCACAATGGAAACGAAAAATATCGTTTTCAGGATCCCACAGTAGCCCTAGTGTTTTGATATCCTTGTTTATATCAGAAGATTCGAATTCAAGAAACTTTTCGCGATCTTCTTTAGGAACAGTATCAAGAATAGTGGAATCACTCGCACACCATTTATGCACCGGGAAGCCACCGGAATCGAACAAGTTTGTTAAATCACAACGAAGTTTAATGGCCTTTTCAATGGTATCTGCTCCAGATACCACGTCATCTACGTAGCAATCTTCTTCAATTGCCTTAGATGCTAAAGGTAAACGGTGATATTCATCTCTAGCTAATTGTAGTAATGTTCGGGTGGCCAAAAATGGGGCGCTAGATGTTCCATAGGTAACGGTTGTCAATTCAAGGATTTGTAAGGAGTCATCGGAACTATCCCTCCAGAAAATTCGCTGTAAGCTGGAATGATTTTCATTAACACGGATTCTTCTGTACATTTTGGAAATATCAGCTGTTATTGCGAAACGATGTTTTCTAAATCTGAGAATTATGGAGAAAAGATCATCTTGAACTGTGGGTCCAATCATCATAACGTCATTTAGTGATGGACCAGTTGCTCGAGCCGAAGCATCAAAAACAACTCTCAAACGTGTGGTGGAACTGCTTGGTTTCAGAATTGCGTGGTGTGGCAAATAATGAATAAGTTTTCCAGGGAGATCGTCGGATTCGAGAACTTGTTTGCAATGGGATAACAATTTGTATTCATTAATGAAATCACTATAAGCCTTTTTTAAATCGGGATTTTTCTTGAAACGATGCTCAAGAATGTGGAAACGTTTAAGAGCTAATGAGCGATTATTTTGTAATTCGCTAACGGTTTCCTTAAGTGGCAGATGAACAGTATAGGTGCCATCGTGGTTACGAATTGTGGTTGAACAGAAAATTTGCTCACATTCTTGCTCTTCTTTGGACACAGCATCAACAAGTTCGACCGATTCAACATTCCAAAATTTTTCGATGCTTTCCGAAAGTTGTTTGAGATTAGCTGTATAACAATGCTGATTTTCATGCAGATCTTCAGCACCACCAGCAACAACCCATCCCAAACGGGTTTCCTTGAGGATTGGTAAATTTTTACCGAGAGTTATCTGACCGGGGAGCATTAAATGGAAAAATAACTTTATTCCAATTAATAGACTAACTTCTCCTGGAGAATGGAAATCAGGATCGGCAAGAGATAAACCGGAGGGAATATTCCAAGACCGATAGTCTAATTTTTGTCCTGGAAGGGGACCAGTCACCACATCGGTGACCAAACATTCTATTTGAGCATGATAATCAGTACAACGGGAATGGAACCTAAGTGTTGCCTTTTCATCCAACACCGATCTTTTACCGGTGGCACCAAATACTTCAACATGAGTTGGTATCTGTTCTATTTCCAAGTACTCAACAAGGGAACGGGAAACTAAATTTGGTTGGGAACCACAATCGAGGAAAGCACGGCAGGGATGGGGATTTCCATGGCTGTCCAAGACGTCAACCATGGCCGTTAGTAAAATAGTGCTATCCAATCGACGAATCTTGTGAATTGAATTGGAAAAAGACGATTCATCTACGGGTTGGGGAGATGATTGAGAACTAATGACCACTTGACAATCTCCTGATTTTGGTTTTGGATGATCAGATTTCAAGTTATCAGTAACAGATTTTGGATCGTTTACGGCGGGATTTATATTGGGCTTTGTTATCTTGGGCTCATGTAGCAATGTGTTGTGTCTATTTTGACACTCCTGGCAAGTTCTGTTGGACGTACATTTCGAGGAAATATGGCCTTTCCTCAAACAATTAAAACATAGATTCAGTTCTCTTACCTTAACTCTACGTTGGGGTACCGTCAAAGCAAGAAACTTATCGCACTTATAATTGGGATGGCTCGCACTACAAATCTCACAAGTAGCACTACTATTAGAAACGGGTGCAATCGTAGCAAAAGATTTCGCTGGGGGCAGTTTTGAAGTAATTTTCTGACTAATATAATGACTAATTGCCCTCTCGAGGTGATGCAATTTGACGGCATCAGAGTCTCTGGATTTTGATATGATGTCCGAGAACACCTGCTGAAATCTCGGCCAATTTTCCGGTTTCCCATCGAACGAAGGAATGGGAATCGGAAGCGGTTGCTGTTGGACTACAATCTGCGGTTGATACACACTTGAAGGAAGAACTGCTGATCCTGTTGGCAAGATTGGTTGAGGGCTCGACGATTGAATGAGTGCTTCCACCATAGTTGCAGTTTCAGTATGCAGTGATTCAAATTGGAGATACGTGGCATCATTATCATCTAACTTTTCAGGCGGTGATAGTCCAATAATTTGATGGTGTAAATTTAGATACTCCTGATAATGGGCTTCTAAATTTCTTAAATACACTTTTAACTGAGCTAGTGTGAACTGCACAGCGCCAGCACCCGACACTTCTTCGACGGTTTTACGGATTCTGGTCACTTTTGCCTTGGTTTGACCACGAAGATGCACGAGTGTTTTTAACTCGACCATTTTATCACTTTTTTGCGGCGTGTACATTAACGACATCTGTTCAATTCAAACAATCACTTATTTAGTTCAATCAAGCACAAACACTATTGTCTTAAATGTTCAATCACTTGGGTGTTCACCATTAACTGTCTTGCCGAAACTTGTTCGGACGTGTTTCCACTTGTTCACTAGTCTCTCGCGCGGACTATACTTTCGAACGCGAACGACTCAAATCTGGTCAAAATGTTCACGGATTTCACTTCTCCACCAGAGCAGGATAAAATAACTCCAGCTGCAATCGCAAGCTACCGATGCTGCTATCCGGTTCGAAGGACCAAAACAATGTACGGCGTACAATGTAGGGATAATGGCACAGGAACAAATCTCTTCAGTGGGCAATCTAATTCCGCTACGGCTAACACCAACACACCAGAGAATTAAAATTGTCCGTACAGTTCGAACCGGTGTCCACAACAGATTACCTTGGGTAGGGTCTGATTGAGGATCGGATCGATAGACAAATTTTTGTGGTTCTCTCGGCGGTGCTCCAGAACGGATGGACGAAGTTCGATAGCGACTCGGAACGCTGAAACGAACTATACTCGATGGCGACAGGCTCAAAAGCAGCAGCAATCGGAATTCTCACTCAAGCAGCGGATACCAAACCTCAAATGGTGTTCTTTCGGTGGCAGAAAAGAAATTCCAGGTTTAACTCTTTTATTTCGCGATGTTTACTGTACAATGGTTACAACAATAATGAATGTTAGTGCGTGAAACGATTTCTTATATACTATTTTTCAGTTCGACGTATGCATTCATTCAGCAAGGATTAAGCCCCACCCCCTTTCAATACAACAACACGAATTGCGTGTTAGCAGAGAATGCTTGCATGGGGAGACCTTCCTGTGCGGACATGAATTGACATGATCAATGCGTGTGAATTTTAGGGAACAGATACAAGCTATTGGATTAAATTTGAGTTCAGTGGGGAATATGGGAACGGGAATGTATGACAAAACAATCATTTTGGGAAAAGACAAGACATGAGTAATTTTTTCTCTGCATTATACGTTCGGTATCGAACAGTTTCAACTCCTCGTCGTTACGGATGGCCAGCTGCAGATGGCGAGGGATGATTTTCGTTTTCGTGTTGTCACGGGCAGCGTTACCGGCCAATTGCAACACTTCGGCAGCCAAGTACTCCATCACTGCCGCCAGATAGACCGATGCACCGGCACCGACACGCTTTGCGTAGTTTCCCTTCCGGAGCAGACGATGGATTATGCCAACTGGGAACTGCAGTTCGAGCGGGACTTTGCCTTGCCCTTAACTGTTCCTCCTGTGTGCGTGTTTCCGCGTAAAAATTCCACAAAATGCTGTTAACAGTTTGACAGCCAATTCAGTATTACTGACTGCCACTCTACTAACTCTCTCTTTTATATCGTCTCACTGTTTCCCGTTCTGCGAAGGGGAGGTCCGTACACCGCTACCAGTATAAAATGAAATGTGATGTGAGAAATAGCGTCATTTAAGTTAAAGCAGCTACTCTGTACGTACGAGACACCGTCAGAACGATGGCACCAAAAACAGGTAGAAAAGCAGATTTGTACCGTCACTAACACATTCAATTACGAACGGCAATGCGAAAGCGAATGTTGAACACATCTTTATACTACTATGGGGTCGTGTAAAAATATGCCATGCGAAACAGGGTTGCCATATATACAGGTTAATCTGTATTATTATTATTATTATTATTATTATTATTATTATTATTATTATTATTATTATTATTATCATTATTATTATTATTATTATTATTATTATTATTATTATTATTAATATTATTATTATTATTATTATTATTATTATTATTATTATTATTGTTATTATTATTATTATATTATTATTATTATTATTATTATTATTATTATTATTATTATTATTATTATTATTATTATTATTATTATTATTATTATTATTATTATTATTATTATTATTATTATTATTATTATTATTATTATTATTATTATTATTATTATTATTATTATTATTATTATTATTATTATTATTATTATTATTATTATTATTATTATTATTATTATTATTATTATTATTATTATTATTATTATTTTTATTATTATTATTTTTATTATTATTATTGTTATTACTATCATTATTATTATTAGAATGACTCTTGCATACCGAAGATCGTCGATACATTTCAGACCAGGCCATTGTAATTGTCTCGTACTGAAATTTCCAGAAGAATCAGATATCTTCGAACTTTGTAGCATCAATAAACATAAACTACAAATTTGTCGTACCTAGCCTGCTATATTAGTAAATTAAAAAGGAATTGTTTCAAGTTTGGAATATATAGCTGTAGAATAGTAGCTGTTTAATGTAACTAATCTGTACTTTAATGTAGGTGCATTGCTTCAAACTCTATTAGTGAAAAAGAGGAAAGCTTGCACAATTCATACAATCAATCAACTAACTGATATTCGGAAAAGTGATGGGAGCGTATCAGTTTTTTCGTATACACGACATCCAGTTATGTCTCTGACATTACCCACCCACCTTTTTTTGAACGTGTATTGCAACAACATTGAAGTTTTTCAATAGTACACTATTGAAAACCTGTTTGATTTAACTCATGACAGCACCAGCCAATCAGAACGCGAGATGTCTGCATCTATACAAGAGCATCCATATAAAAGTTGAGTGGTTCATTTTTCCTGCCATTTGCTAAGCAACTGTTCCCGAAACAAGACACACGAGAGCAACATCAAGGACCTGTCGTCTCACTGTTTCCCGATCTGAATGCACGAGACACCGACAGCACAATGACACCGAAAATCGGTAGAAAGGCAGCCAAAAAGTCCAGCAAGGCCCATTGCCGAAACAAGACACACACGAGAACCATCTCAGATCTCAATATTTCCTACCAAAAGATTCAAGATGGAAGTTAAATTAATTTGCACCGTCACTAACACATTCAATTACGAACGGCAATGCGCAAGCGAAAGTGATGATTTTGAACACATTTTTATACTAGTATACAAATATGCCGTGCGAAACAGAGTTGCCACAGATCAATATGTATTTTTGTCGTGATTACTTTAGTATGCGGCCAAAAACAAAAATGAACAAATTGTTAGAACAAATGTTTGCACTTGATTTGCGCATTCTACTTTCCAGGCGTATCAGAACTGGCTAAACTTAAAGCAATCCTAAATATTTTTTTTTATCACAGTGATGTGGTCGTCCTGAAAAGGACGGGGTTTTCAACTCCTCGTCGTTACGGATGACCAGCTGCAGATGGTGAGTGATGATTTTCGTTTTCTTGTTGTCACGGGCAGCGTTACCGGCCAATTCCAACACTTCGGCAACCAATTACTCCATCACTGCCGCCAGATAGACCGATGCACCAGCACCGACACGCTCGGCGTAGTTCCCCTTCCGAGGCAAACGATGGATTCTACCGCCAACTGGGAACTTCAGACTAGCACGGTTTGAGCGGGACTTTGCCTTGCCCTTAACTGTTCCTTCTGTGTGCGTATTTCTGCGTAAAAATTCCACAAGATGCTGTTAACAGCTCGACAGTCAATTCAGTATTACTGGGTTCCGCTCATTTTTTTTGCATACATATCTGTTTAATAATCTTATTTTTGTGTATTATATCAACATTTTACAGTACAAGTGTATTGACCCTTTTGCCTTTCAACTTTGTTGTTCATACGAATCGTTATTAATAATAAATGTTTTAGTTTCTCTTGTTTCACATACTAATGTTCAATCATAATATTTATTTTAATTATTTATAAAATATCTACCTACTTATAACTATCCCTAACCTAATACGTACAAATTTTGAATTATTTGTATTTCAGAGATTGAGCACCTCTCTTCAAATTTCGTGCAGTATTGTTCGAATTTTTGTTCTAGTATATCCAGGGAGGCCATCTCAAGTACTTCACTTGTCCTTGTCCAAAGGGGTAGATTTAGAATCATCTTTAAGATCTTACTTTGAATGCGCTGAAGCCTAAGTCTGTGTGTTCGTGCACAGCCCCGCCAAACAGGGACTGCGTATTCAATTGCGGGGTAGATGATTTGTTTATAGACAGCAATCTGATTCTTCAGGCACAGTTTAGATGTTCTACAAATCAGCGGATACTGAGACCTAATGAGTATGCTGCATTTTTGAACGATTTTGTCAACATGTGACCTGAATATCAGATGTCTGTCAAAGGTGAGTCCTAGATAGATAACTTCGTCGGACCATTGAATGACCTCATCACCGAATCGTATTCGGCATTCGTCTGATGGAACAAGTTTTGGAGATCTTGAATGTGGGAACAAGATGACCTGAGTTTTTGCTGCATTGATCACAATTTTCCAGCTGTCTGTAGTTTATTCTTCAGAGCATTAATGACACGACCTTTATAAAGAATGGCAGTATCATTGTGACAGAACACCACCACCCGGAAGAGGTGGGATGTCTGATGTAAAAATGTTGTACAGGATGGGACCGAGGATACTTCCTTGGGGTACACCAGCAGGAATAGTAAATCTTTCTGAAAGTGCATTATTCAGAGAAACCTGGAATGCTCTATCTGCAAGATAATTTCTGTTCATTTTAATAAGATACATGGGAAAATTATACCGATACGGTTTAAACACCAGGCCAACGTGCCACACATTATCGAATGCCTTTTCAATATCCAATATTGCCATGGCAGTCGTTTTGGACACTGATTTGTTTTGCTGGATGACGTTGTTAACCCTTGCGAGTTGGTGGATGGTGGATCTTCCTTTCCGGAACCCAAACTGTTCTTCCAGTAATATATCCTGTTCATCTGCGAAAGCCAGAATTCGCCTTTGTATTGACTTTTCAAACAGCTTGGATAGAGTAGGAAGTATGCTGATGGGCCGATAGCTCTTGGAAAAGGAAGGATCTTTCCCGGTTTCAAAACTGGGATAACTTTAGCTAACTTCCACTTTAACGGGAAGTAACCAAGCTCCCAGCACCTGTTGAAAAGTTTAGCTAATAAGACAAAGAAGTGAATACTCAAATATTTCAGCTCAATGTTGAATGTGTTGTCGTAACCGGGGGCCTTCATATTTTTGGATTTTTTCACAATAGCGATCAGCTCTTTCGCAGTGACTCTACTTTTTTCCGGAACCAAGCTGTCTGGTTGGTCAACCTCAGCTACGCTATCAGCAACAGCTCTTTCATGTGGACTAACAATGTTGAGTCCTAAATTGTGAGAACACACAAACTGCTGGCCTAGCGCATTTGCTTTCTCTACTGGTGTGATTAAAGGTATTCCTTCAGCTGCGTCCTGGGGTGCCATCAGAGGAGGAATAGGCTTCGGTATTTTCTCAAGCACCTTCGTTAAGGACCAGAAGGGCTTTAAATGTGGGATAATTTCTCGAAGCTTTTGCTGAAAGTTTCGGTTGCGAAGCTCAGATATCCTTTCCTGGATTATCCTAGTTAAGTTGTTATAAGAGGTCTTCTTATCTAGGATGCTAGTTTGTTGATACTGCCTTCGGCAGACATTTCGAAGTCGAATGAGATTCTTGGTGACACTGTCGATTTGAAGAGAGGAACTCGGCATATGTTGTACTGGAACCGTCCTATCACGAGCGACTGTGATTGAATGCTGGAAGGAAGATAGGGCCGCATCGATTTCCATCGGGGAATTCAGTGGAAAATCAATATTAATAAGTTGGTCGGCGATTTGTTGAAATTGGACCCAATCGGTGCGATAATAGTTCCTCCGAGGTTGAATAGGCACTGTTTCTGGTGAAGATCCCAACGTCAATATTAGTGGAAAGTGGTCGGAAGATTGCTCGTTGAAGACAACCGGAGAGCTGTCTATGGCGATGTTGCTGTAAATATATCCAAAATGGAATAAACTCTTGATCTGGAAAGTTGCGTTGGTTGATCCAAAGCGAGGATGTTGTACTGTCCAGCTTCGTAATCTTCGACAAGTACGAATCCGTTTTGATTCTGTCTTTTGTTTCCCCACAGCTCATACCGTGCGTTCAGGCCCCCAGCAATGATGAATTTGTTCTGTCGTCGAGTGAGCATAGCCAGATCTCGCTTCAATGATGCACACGTACCATCTCGAAGATTGGTTTGTTTGGGGCAGTACGCTGCAATGATGATGATGGGTCCCATCGTCGTTGTAATCTCAATTCCGATGGCTTCTATGAGTTGCAATTTAAAGGCTGACAGAAGCCTGTGCTAAATGGATCGTTTAATGGCAATGGCAACTCCCCCTCCTCTGGTAGTTGTCCTGTCGAGCCTGTAAATCCTGTAATTGGAAATAAAAATAGAAATATAAGGATTAAGATGAGTTTCAGTTAAAATAGCAATATCGGCTTTCTTCTCTTGAAGAAAGTCGGATAACTCAGCAGTTTTGCTCCTGAGTGGGCAAGCATTCCAATTTACAACATTCAACTCATTATATTGCATATTCGAAGATGAATTTGCCTAAGACGTTGATTTAATCCAACCGCGTTCTGCAGTTTCATAGTTTTGTTGTCATTGTTTCAAATATGACAATCAGTTGTTCAGCAGAGAATCAGCCACCAGAGTCATCATTTGCTTGTGGTTCATTATTGCCCCATCCAGGAGGGAGTTTTGAGGAAGATTATTTTTGTGATCCAGCGGCTGAATCTTTTGGATTGCTGCGAGGAAGTGGCGGCAAATTCGGAATATCCCTCTTCGGTGGGAGCCGTGGGAAATTAATTTCATCCTTCTGTGGAACATTCTTGCGCGTTGATTGTTTACGGGATGCCTGCTGTCAAATTTTTGTAAACTCAACACGTTTGGGACACGATTTGCTAGTAGATAGATGGTCGCCATCACAGTTCACACATTTTACAGCGATGTCATCTAGTAGGCAATCGTTGGTATTGTGTGAATCGGCACATTTCCCGCACCGATTTTTCATGTGGCAATTCCTCACTCCATGGCCGTAGTTCAAACAGCTCGGGCACTGTGTGACATCCCGATGTACCGGTTTATACTTTTGCCATTCGATGATTATATGAAATAATGATTTTATGGTTTTCAGTTGACTCATGGTGATGGAGCCCTTCTCCATATGAACCAAGTAGAGTTGATCTCGATACTTTTTGTCCGTGTTTTGTCGCTTCATTTTAAACACCATCAAAGGCTTTAGTCCAGCCTCCGACAGTGTCTGCTTTAGTTCGGCTTCCATCATGTCGGGTAGTCCTCGAAGTACAACCTTCATGGGTTTATAGGCGGATATATCGTGTGTGAAGTATTCCGCTTTTGTCTGCTTCAGGTACAATTCCACTCCTTTGTAGTGGTTCAAAGCCGGAACAGTTATTTTGTAGCCTACAGTACATAAACGGATTGTTGCCTGTAGTCCTTTGCTGATCAGTGTGTTGAAATCCGATCGTAGAGTTGGTGGGAAGCCCTTCAGGTAGACAGGCGGCATTTTTCCTTCTTCTGCAGTTCCTTTTCGACATCAACTGGCAGATCAGCGTATTGGTTGTTACTCAGCAAATGGTTGTTTACCTGTACATCACTTGGCTTCAGACGCTTAGCATCCTTTGGATCCTTCTCGGATCTATGGCGCGTTTTACCCATAGCTTGGATAGGTAGAAAGCTGTGAATAAAAGATAAAACAAAATCGAAATTAGTCGTAGCAACATCACCACTTTCGCTTTCGCATTGCCGTTTCAACATAATTCTTTCACTATTTCATCAAAAATATGATCAGGAATTTACGATAATATTTTGAACAGTGTGAGATAACCACAAACAACTCAAAAATTAAATTTTCTCAAAATTTGAAAACTACGCGGAAAACTCTTTACTTTCGCTTGGGTTTTTCGCGCAAGGACGACGATTTTGAGCTAGTCAGGCACATATCTTGAACTGACTGCGTATGAAAGGGAAACCGTGGTTGAAAATCGATCATTTCTTGGATGCGTTGGATGGAAGCGGACGTCGTGGGAATGATTAATTCAACCAGCAGCTTCGGAGAGTGCACCTTCTGCGTGGTTAAAAACCTGAAACGCTCAGTTCGCAACTCTCATTTGGACTTCAGTCGTCCGGTGGAGCAGATGGCAATGCTTTCATTTGCACTTCGGTCGTCAGATGGAGCAGTCGATTACATCATCCTATTGGTGGCCGTTTGCATTGGAGCAAAATACAACGGAAAATGGACAATAATGTGGAACATTATGCAAAATCAGCCCTTCTAATGGCTCTAAATGTTACCTAAAGATCTATAAAGATTACTTCTTTGTAAATCGAAAACTAAAATTATCAGTGAGGTGCAAATCTAAGATAATTTGATCAGTTTTTTGCAATTTTCACAGTTCTAAATTCGCAACAGTGTTTTAAATCGTTTATATCCAATCAGTGTTTAATATTTTAGAAAATTATGCAATTTGGCTCTTCTGGGATGCCAAAAATTTAATCCCGTACAGCATTTTGATAGTATCTTTAACTAAAATATTGAAATCCGAAATGAAATAATCGACATAAAAATTCTCTAAGGTGCCATTTATAACCATAATTTTATACCCAAAGAGTTATGCGAAACTTTACTTCACTATACTGTATACGACCCATTTTTCAACCAGTTGTAGTTTGTAGTAAACTTTCTGCAGATTTGCTGTATAAAATATAGCGCCGGCTCAGAAGCCATTCATTTCGAATTTGGCTGCCGTTGTCATCGTGTTTATTATGGTACGATCGAGGAATCTCTAAGCGAAATACAAAGCTTGTTACCGCAAGCGGAAGAAGCAATATACTCCAAAAGAATACATATCAGTTTCGCATTAACGAACAACAGGTCATCCTGGAAATAGAAGACGGAAGTCAGCGGTATCCATCGGAATTTGAACTAAACTCGTCACTCTCCATCACGAACGCTTTCATAAAAGGTTCTGTTCAGAACCACCATTATTTTATCATAAAAAAACTATACTGGTTATTTCGTCATATTTGTGTGTCAATAAGTTTAATGTAACTAATCTGTACTGTAGTTTAGGTATATCGTTTCAAATTCGGGTAGTGTAAAAGGGCAAAACTTGCGCAATTCACACTATCGATCAACTAATTTATATTCGGAAGTATAAAGTAAAAGTGTCAGATTTATTCGTATTCATGACATCCAGATATGTCTCTGACATTACCCACTCGCCTTTTTTATACTCAATATAACTACCTAACCGAAAGGAATATATATATATATATATATATATATATATATATATATATATATATATATATATATATATATATATATATATATATATATATATATATATATATATATAATTAAATTTGATTGGTTGTTTTCGAACTTTTTAAAAAAATACAATGTATAATTAGCGGAGAAGCCTTGGAGTAATTTTGAAAAGCAGGTATCTCCTGTGACATCTAGTAGGTTGTCCGGTGAACAAATGTTGTTGGTTATATTTGGCGGCATTTCCTGATGATGAAGTACGTAGTAGATTCCTTCTGCATGGCTAGAGTCGACGGTAGCTTGATGACTTTATTCCCTACTACTAATGGTTCTAAAATGAAGTTATTATACATTGAATTTTCTATAAATGGGATTGATACAATGAATATGATTTTGGTTTTGTTATAATAAGCTGATAGTTCTAAATAATCGTAAGTTTCCTCTCCGTTAGATAAGAATATTCCCCTTTCTTCTAATTTCATAGTGGCGAATTCAATTTCTTTTGTAGAGAGGATATGTTTAGAGATGATTTTTAGTTTGGCAAATTTGACGGCTTCAGCTATGTCTTCTAGATGAGTTTTAAGTTGATCAAGATTGAAATTAATTCTAAAGGTGTCCTGGATAAGTATAAAGTTTTTCTTAACTTCATTTTCGTAACGTGCTACGATAATATTGCTTTTTGTTTGGTTGAGTTGGCTGTCTAATTCGAGAATTATTTTATTGATCCTATTCTGTAGTTGAATATTGATTTGCCGTTGCTCATTATTTTCGTTAATCAGTATTTTGTTACTAACTTGAAGGTTTTGGATGGTCTGTGATATTTCGATAAGGTCGTTGTTGTCTAGATTACCCGTTATTCCCTTTATGCCTGTTCCCACAAAATTTAGTAGTCCCTGTTTGGTTCTAATTTTTGGATAAAGGCTTTCATAAATCTGTACTAGACTGCTAAATTTTGAGTGTAAGGTAATCGTCATTGTGTAGAAATTCCCAAAGTTTTCGAGCCCTTTGATGTTGGTGAGAAGTTTCTTGAAAATGGGTTCGTACCTTTCGAGGTCAATTATGTGAAAGAGTTGATGTTCTCCCAGTTTCAAGAAGCTTCTTCCGTCCAGTTTCAAGAAGCTTCTTCCGTCCGGCCGGGATTTTTGTCCAAGTTGGTGATGCGGATGGATTGGGAACTTTTGGTTGGTGAGGCGTGAACAAAGTACAGGGTGAGGATAAGGATTGTTTGGTTTGGATTCATCTGAAAGAACGGGTATATTATTTGTTAGATTCCTTGTGATGGCGGTGTGGTTTACGCTTCTCCTGTGGGGAAGAGAAATTTACAGTTAATATATGCGTTTCATATTTTCTTTGTGTAATCTACGATTCGAGTCATCGATGAAAGTTTTTATTCTATTTTCATTGACTCGTACCTTAGAGTACTTCTCATCGGTTTTATTTCTAACTCCTTGTTTTCTAACATAAACCTGCTGATTGTTTTCGAGAGTCGGTTGTTCCTCTGGCCGGTTATTTTGTTGGTTGCAGTCTTTCTGTTGGGTCTTCTGAAGTTGTAACCAAACGTTACAGGAATCAAACTTATTTTTTTTATTTGTGCTATATAAATGTGGAAACCAATGCACTCACGTCGCTTTAATTTTACACAAAAACGCCTAAAGTAACATACACTACATTCAATTCAATTACACTTAACATCACCACTGGGTCAAAACTGTTATACTGATAAGCAGCCATTTTCCGATGATTAATCGCGGGAAATTGGAAAACCCCGCCAAGAAGGCAACCGCAGATCAAGCCGTTCACTTTGAAACAGGCGAGCGAGTGCGTAAGACGTGTCGTTTAAATAGTGCAAAGAAATAGAAGGTTAAGTGAATGCTAAATTAACCATTCAGGTAAATAGGGTGAAAACCATTTTGGTAGTATCCCTGATTGGGAAATCAAGCATAGCTAACGGAGGAATGCTTCTTTTCACTTCACCGCAGGACCTTTTGGTTACTATTTTAACAGCAGTAATTGGCATACCGGCAGTTGTGAACTCCGGTAGACACCCGCACACGCTTCGGCCTAGACGATTTAACGGTCGTCAACGTCTAACCGTAAAAGACCAGCGATTGGTCCTCTGGTCAACCGTGACCATAACCGCTAAGGAGGACAGAAAACTCTCGGGCAAAGGCCCTAATCACCAAGGAGAGTATCCCTTCTCGGTCTGGCAAGAACGGTACCGTCCGTCGCCAACCGATCTCGCCAACGAAGGAAGCGCCTGTGAACGATCCGCTCAGAACGCCTTTCTGAGCCCGCCAACTCATCACCCACGCCACATCAGATATCCTGCGCCCAGCCACAACCATCTTACACCGAGGTTCATCGGTGCCATTTACAGCGAGTTCTCGCCAGTCCAGTCAACCGTTTGGTATGTACCAGTGAAACAGTGAACCCACCATAGACACAATTAAAAACACCGTACATTTACACCAAAAACAAATATAACGAATGTTAAAGAAACTTGAGTGTTTTAATAAAGCAATAGATCCGCGAAATCCCTCTAGTTTGCCCAGTAGCGCGCCGACCCTGCGACTAAGTCCGAGTCACGTGTTGCTGAAGCTTGTCGGGTAAGTCAAGAAGTTACAATTGGCGCCTAGCCAAAAATCGCGAAAAGGCAAACAGAGGATCGAGTAGTATAGTAAGAAAATGGTTTGATTTTTTTAACGTAGTGAGGGGAGAGTACACAATTAGTTTCTACAAATTGTGAAAGCCTTATTACTTCACGACAAACAGTACTTTCGATTCAGACAGCTGTTCGGGGGTTGACAAATTGAAACGGTTTTAGCGAAGTGCAAAATTAAAAGAAAAGCACTGAAAAGTGGTTGAAATCGTGATTGAAGGAAAAGGATTTCTCAAAGCAATTAATAGTCCAAATCAAAGCATCATTACACACACACTACACTACAAAAAGGTCCTGAATGAGCTAAACTTTAATATTATTCTAAAAAAAATTAACATAATTTATTTCTCTTGATTTCACTTCATAGTTATTTGAAATATTTTGTTTTATTTGTCGTATCTTATTATCTATTTTATTCAAATTCTTTTTTATTATATATGTTAATCGTGCTACATTGATTATTATTAATTACTATCGTTTGATCAGAATATTCGCTAAAAAAATGAACTCCGAATATCTTATGCAATATCGTTCGTTAAATGCTGATCACTTGCTGGATGATGAAATAGAACATGAGTTGTTGATCCGTCAGGAAAAGTTTTCAAATGGCGATACGAGAGATGTTAAAAAACGTAAACTTCGCGGTGTGTTGAAAAAACAACGGGAAACAAACAGTTTTAAATTCCTCCGTTTACCAGCGCAATCGCAGGATGTAGAGTTCCAACAGATAGACGAAAAGCTCGCGAAGATCCGTTATATGCTAGAGAACAAGAGAGTTAGAAGAAGTGTAGATTTACCTCCGTTGAAAACTAGGTTGATTCATATACTCTTTCGTTTAATTAGATTGAGAGATTCGATGAATTATGATACGCGGGGTATGGAAGCAATAGCAATACAGTTGTTGAATGATCATTTTTCATTGCTTTCAACAGATCCCGACGCAGCAAAATTAACCGAAGAAATTATTAGAAACGAATTGAGTGGTTTTAGCGTTCATGAGGACGAAGAGAACAATGAAAATGATTTGGATGTAGAAGATAAAGTGGAAACAGGAAATAAAAAAAGGATTACTTGGAAGGTGAATGGGTGCACAAGTACGCCGAAAAAGAGAATAGTAGGAAGAAAGAAGAAATCTTCAGAGCGAATGATGAAACGAATAATGGAACAAGTGGATAGATACATAGATCGCAAAATAAGTTGCTTGAGTTTAGATGCAAAATCGAACGCAGCCCCGGCTATTGGTGAAAAAAAATTAAATTACCGAGTGGAGACCGATTTGGGTGGAAAGCCTCAATCCAGTGCTGTAGTTGCGGTTAGTCACAGTTAGTCAGTGACTAACCAGCTCTTGAAACTGCAACCGAAAATTTTTTTTTCTGGAAATTTTGATAATGACTGATTCAAGTAACCTGAAGGGTGCAAAAGAAAAAATAATACAATTGAAAAAGGTGCCCATATAATTGCTCCCAGGGCCCAGGGTGAAAGTAATCTTGATTATAGTGAAATATCATTCTGAGGGCGCAAATCAATAATTATTTTCAATCTAAATAAATAATATCTTGTATGGATAATTTTGAGGGGCGCCTTGGAAATAATTCCAGGGCGCAGACTCACGGTAGGAGAATTGAAAAAAGGCGACCACATAATTGCTTCCAGGGCGCAGGATGAAAGTAATCTTGATTATAGTAAAATATCCTTCTGAGCGCGCAAATCATTATTTATTTTCAATCTAAATAAATAACATCTTGTATGGATAATTTGGAAGGGAGCAATAGAAATGATTCTAGGGCGCAGAATCACGGTAAGAGAATTGAAAATGGTGCCCATGTAAATAATTCCAGGGCGCAGGATGAAAGTATTTTAAATACATTGAATCGTAGGGAGAGCGCAAATTATAACTTATTTTCCAGCTAAAAAAATCTTGTAAGGATAATTTGGATGGGCGCCTTAGGAATAGTTCCAGGGCACAGAATCACGAGATGAAAATGGAAAGAATAGATTTCAGGGAGCAGAATGAAAGTATTTTTAAATACATAAAGTATTCCCGGTGAGGGCGCCAGATTTTATTTGTTTTCAAGCTTAATAAATAACATCTTGTAAGGATAATCTGGAAGGGCGCACTAGGAATGATTCTAGGGCGCAGAATCACGGTAAGAGAATTGAAAAGGGCGTCCATAAAATCAATTCCAGGGCACAGGATGAAAGTATTTTTAAATTTAATAATTAATCCAACTGAGAGCGCAAGTTTTTATTTGTTTTCTAGCTAAATAAATAACGTCTTGTAAGGATAATTTGGAAGGGCGCAATAGGAATGATTCTAGGGCGCAGAATCACGGTAAGAGTATTGAAAAGGGTGCCGATATAATTAATTCCAGGGCGCAGGATGAAAGTATTTTAAGTACATTCAATAATCGTAGTAAGGACGCAAATTATAACTAATTTTCAAGCTAAAAAAAATCTTGTAACGATAATTTGGAAGGGCGCCTTAGGAATAGTTCCAGGGCACAGAATCACGAGAGGAAAATGGAAATAGATTTCAGGGCACAGAATGAGAGTATTTTGAATACATAAAATAATCTCAGTGAGGGCGCAAGATTTTATTTGTTTTCAAGCTTAATAAATAACATCTTGTAAAGACAATTTGGAAGGGCGCACTAGGAATGATTCTAGGGCGCAGAATCACGGTAAGAGAATTGAAAAGGGCGCCCATATAATTAATTCCAGGGAGCAGGATGCAGATATTTTAAATACATTAAATAATCGTAAGAAGGGGGCAAAAGTTATTACTTATTTACAAGCTAAAAAATAACATATTGTAAGGATAATTTGGAAGGTTGCCTCAGTAATAGTTCCAGGGCGCGGGAAAACGGAAAAGGGTGACCCATACAATAGATTTCAGGGCGCAGAATGAAAGTATTTTTGAGAACATTAATTGATCCGACCGAATGCGTAACTTATTACTTACTTTTAAATACATTAATTGATCCAACTGAGGGCGCAACTTATCACTTATTTTCAAGCTTAATACATAACATCTTGTAAAGATAATTTGGAAGGGCACCTCAGGAATTTTTCCAGGAGTGAAGGATGAAAGTATTTTTAAATACATTAAATAATCCTAGTGAGGGCGCAAGTTTTTATTTGTTTTCACGCTAAATAAATAACATCTTGTAAAGATAATTTGGAAGGGCGCTTTAGGAATGATTCCAGAGCGCAGGGTGGAAGTATTTTAAAATACATCAAATGATCCAACTGAGGACGCAAATCACTATCTATTTTCAAGCAAAAAAATTCTACGCCTAATTTGGAAGGATGCCTTAGGAATGTTTTAAGGGCGCAGAATCACGGTAGGAGAATTGAAAAGGGTGCTCTTAAAACTTATTCCGGGCGTATGGTGGAAATCTACTTTATATAATTCTACTGAGGGCGCAAATCATTATTTATTTTCAAACTAAATAAATAGCATAAGTAAGGAGTGCCTCAGGATTAACATCAGGGTGCAGAACGATTTTTTTTACCTAATACTACAAAGCTTTCGAAAGCATAAATGAAGCGCAAATTATTTCTTTGTTTGTGAGCTATATAAATAGAATCTCGGGAGGAAGCAATGCACAAGTCAGCTTTGAGCAGTGCTGCCTTAACAACAATTTTTCTAACAGTTATTATTTTCAAACATAAAATATACTAGCATTTATAACTGTTTGTAGTCTTCCTTAACAGCTTTTAATAGTTTTCAGTTGCCTTTATTGAAAAATTGGACAATAATGAGGTTTTGAATAAGAAATGATGAATTTCAATAATTTTGAACGAGATGAATAATTATAAATACTGGCATCTTTTCTTAAAACTCGGCCTTGTATAGTGGAAGGTCGGTATAGTAGAATTAATTACCACATGAATTCAACTGATGGGGATTTCATTGGTATTTTCCAAATTCTTATATGCTTCTGAGATGAGACTTTATGCAATTTTATCATTTTGATTAAATACCTACCCAATACATAGTGAGGTAGTTCACCATTCGATAACATGAACAAAAGCATTAAATTCACTTGTGAAGAAGCAAAAAACAGCAGACTTCTTAGACATTTTCATCAAGGAAGACGGAAAACTTATCCTTTTTGATATATAGAAAGCTAACTAATACGGAAAGTATTATACGTTATACTTTTAATCATTCTCATCAGCATAAAATGGCAGCTTTTCATCATGATTCATTGAATGCATAATCTAGCTCATGGAGAAAATGTGGTATGAAACGAGAAAAAATACATTCTCGATATTGGAAAGCTCAATTAATATTCGGAGCAATTAATTCAAACAATTTTCGATAAAAAGAAAAACTGTTGAAAAACAATCACTTACTACTTCAACCCAACCGTCAGAAAAATTAAAAATAGTTTTAATAGATTTCAGCCATGATATTACACATCTGCCCAAAACAAAACTAAAATGGTTTGGTCTGGATTTGGTATTCCGTAAAAATAATACTAGGATCTACATAAGACCATAGAGATACTTTGAAAAAATCCGGATCATATAAACAAAGTGCACTTCGGAGAAATTAGATAAGGTTATCATTCCAAGTCAAAAATAGCTGAACATGCTTAGAAAATTATGAGCTTACAACGAATCACATTAAAATTTTATGTTAAACATCTAACCGATGGAAACTAAACGTACCTGAAAGTTTAAGAATATATGTAAATATAAACATTCCAATCTACCATTTATTTAAATGTAACTTAACAAAATGAGTTATCTGTAAGATGTGAAATGATTCACCTGTACTAGTACAACAGAGATAGCACCGCACTTTCCTCCCACTATTAGTATCTGTGCCTGTTACTATTTCGTGACATTAGTGGGAAATAGTTATTTTTAATATTGTGGAAATAAATGGAATTTATTTTCTTAAAAAGCTATCCACTAAACGCTAAAATAAACATTTTCTTCTCAATTTGATGTGATATTTGTATTTATCGGTTACTCAATTTGCTTAATTTGGTCGCCTTAAAAGTTAAAAAGTCAAAATCGGAAGAGATAAATATTCCTATAATATCGAAAAACATACAGAAATCGAAAAGAGATATGAAATTTCTCTAGTTGATAACAAAACTTATTTTCAGTTAAATTTCATTGCAAATAACGTAAACAAAATTGAAAAGCTTAATCAGTTACTGATCTGCTATGACATTACTGAAAACACCGCGAACAAAGGCTAAAAATAGAATGGGCAAAACATCATCGGGAATTTACATTTTAGTGATTTTATTCGCACCAGTAAAAAAAAATCTATGATGGTTTTTTTATACCGGTTTCGAACTTCGATCTCCTGATTCCAGAATATCTAACACTTTTAACGCTATAGACTATGATAGCCACTTGAAGACACTATGATTTTTTTCAATGATATGACAAGCTGTATTAATTCGAAGAGCTGTTTGCTGGTATTTTCTGTCAATGGATACTCGTTTGTGTACAAGACGTGTAGTACGAAATTGCATACATTTAGGCAATTTGACTAAAATGGAAAATAATCAAACGCCAAAATATTGATAATGAACTAGAGTAGACTGGATTATAATATTGTGCCGCGTATACGTTAGCTGTACCCAGCATGTATTAAATGACATTTTTATGAATAAAGTTGTCAGTAGATAGATTCTACCGGCATGAGCTCCATTCGTCGTTGCCATTAGGGTATGAATAGATACTGTATTTCATGGATAGTGGGACGTGCTTTTTGTTTTTCTCATTTTGAAAACTATGCAATAATTGCATCAACCATCTTTTAAAACGAGGTTGAGTTTCATAGGGTATCTGTACCCTAGATCATCTCAGGTTTACCACTAATTGAACATTTTATGATCATTACTAATAATGATATCTGCTGTCTTTGATTAATACATTGCACTGTGGGGAAAAAGGATGAAAAACGCGACTTACCCAATAATTTCATAGAAATCTTTGAAAATATTTTCAAAGTAGGTTTATCTTATGCAGAATTGACCGTAGAATCGATTGATGACAATTAGAATAGCCACAAAATTCACTATCATGGCCGTTTTGCCCCAATTTTTTCTTTTTTCCTACCTCACTAACTGTAAAACCCTGAAAAATGTATTCGACTAATGACTCCTGACATTTTTATTAGTTTTATAAATAGATTGCTGTTTGTCAGAACGATTGCAAAAAACTGTTTTCTGTCTTACTCCAAATCATTTTCTTCAATCAATTATGTCAAACCAAGATAGTTCGATGTTACGCACATAGCCCTACAAATTAATTAACAGGTAGTTTCCATGATCCCATGAATCGTGCAACATCGTTCTACCCCAATTTTCCTTCAAACTTAATTTTAAGTTCAATTCTAGTTTACGATCCTGAAGCAGAATCAATGCGACCTAGCCATAGTGGTCCATATTACTTAGAAAACTTCAGTGATCCAGGTACATACAATGGGAATAAAAATACTACTTGGTTCGTTTAACCCGTTTTACTCCAATTAATTCCATAAATCGTACCATTAATTAAACTTTCTTTCACATTTCAAAAGAAGGCTTACTGCGGTTGATCAAAACCTACTGATATTGTGTAGAATACCATGAAAAGTAGATTACAAATAGATTCAATGACCGCACGAATCATGCTATACCGTGTTACTCCAATTTATCCTATCAATGTTGGTGTGAAACGATATAACATGATTTTAATTTTAAGTTCTTTCTAGTTCTTCTGTTTTTTTTACTGATATAATTTTAATCTACCGCAATAAGCCTCCTTTCGGAATGCGATAGAAATTTTAACCAATGATACGATTTATGAAATAAATTGGTGTAAAACGGATTAAAAGGGCTACTACTACCAATCCTATTGTATGTACTTGGATTTCTGCAGTTTCCTACGTAATGTGAACCAATATTGATAGATCGTATTGGATCTGGTTCTGGATTGTAGATTAAAAACGGTACAACGAGTTTCCTGCTGTCATTAAAACTATATGCCAATGATTTGTCAGACCTTTTTACATCAGAAACATTCTATTCGGTCTTCTGAAACTTCTTCTGTGATATGTTATATAGTTAAACTTTATTACAATCCAGTACAAAATGAAGAGTGGGTAATGTCAGAGACATAACTGGATGACTTGAATAGGAATTAAACTGGTACACTTCCGAATATCAGTTAGTGAATCGATTATGTGAATTGTGCAAGCTTTCCCCTTCTTTACTAGAGTTTGAAACGATGCACTGCACTCAAGTACGGATTAGTTACATCAAACGTTCTGACATACAGTTCAATATTATGAAATAATTTATATAGTTCTTCATGATAAAAAAGGAGGACGTATACGTTAAACTTTTTTATTCAATACGAAAAATTTTGAAATTTATATTAATGCAAATATAATGAACATTAAAACATGTGACACTACCAAAATCCAAATAAAAAAGTCGAGAAAAAATGCGAAAATTTATCAATTAGAATCAATTAAACTGTAAACCTTCACTAAACTGGTTATATTCACTTCTGGTTTGCATAGGTATTTCACCAGATTAGTATTTCTAATAGTCCTTTAGATAATATTTAAATCCATTAGAAGGGCTGATTTTGCGTAATATTCCCCATCGTTTTCCACTTATTTTGTTAGAATACAAACGCTAAGCAGCAGGATGACGCAATCGATCTGCTTTGAAGGGATTAAATACTGAACGCCATTGATGAAATATCGAACTGAATTCTTGATACTTGAACCTGAGCTGAACGAAATATATCAAGTATTAACGTTTTATACCTACCCAGGTACGAGAAAAACGTCATGACTTTTCTTTCGTTTATACCAAAAATTTCAGAACACTTTAATTTTTAATTATTTGTTATTATGTCATACAACTGAAAATGTTATCATAAATTGATGATGATATTTCTGATGGCATGTAGTAAAAATTATGTTGATACGTTAGATACAACAAGAGATACTCACGATCAAAAACTTATTACTCTCTCAGAGGGGAAATTTGTAAAAGGCGCCTCATAGTAAAGTATTCACGACAAAAGGGACCTTGAGGTAAAATGAACATGATAGCATTTAGTGCGGTCCTTCTAAGTACGTAGAATCGTTACTTTTGTTGCACCATTTCGTCACTTATTATTGCAACAAAAGTGACGTAAGAAGCTTTGTTATTATGTAAACAACCGTTCGTGGGCATACGATTTTTAGACGAGGAACGATAAGATATTTCCCTTGAAAAAGACCATAACCAGTGGTCGAAACGTCGGGCAGTATATAACAGCCGTTCTTATTTAACAGACCGCTAAAGCCGAAACCATAATTATTGCAAAATATTTGTACGGTCGTACTAATCATCTTTCAGTATTATATATGATAGTATGATTGGTATGAGAAAGGCATAATTACACCAGTAGGTGGATTAAAACAGGTTTTTGGTATCGCCATCACCGCAATCACTTTTTCAGAGACGGACGAACCGATTTTCACTAACTTAGATTCAAATGAAAGGTCTTATGGTCCCATAGCTTGTTATTTAATTTTATCAGGAACCGAATTTCGGAGTTACAAGGTAATATGTGAAAATGAAAAACCGAGTGGTGTAACCTTTTTCATATTACTAATATTTTCAAAAACATGACTAGAAGATTCTGTCAAATTTCTTTTTTTCAAACTTGAATAAAATCAAAAACTTTCTTCGGTATAAACTACCATCACCTTTTCAATTTGTAAACAGTTATGTCAGATTAACCAAGATCATCTTATTTAAATTAGAAATTAATCTTAAGCACGTAAGATTTATCTGGGGTAGTAGCAGATATCTTAGGCGAGAACGACATAGCAAAAAGTTTCATCGAGTTAATAACAATTGCTCGCAGTTTCGCTTCTGCATTGATTGACCAATTCTTTCCAGCTTATATATCCCCCATTCTTTCAAAACCATCGTCTCCGTTAGGGGAAAGCCAGTAAGCCAGAATAGTGTCTTTTATTTTTAGCAGAAAAAATGTGAGTAATGTCAGACATAACTGGATGACGTAAATACGAATAAAACTGACATGCTTTTTCTACATATCTGAATATCGACAATCACACGTACTAGTTGATTTGCAAACTTTCAATGCGTCACTTGCATAATTGTAACAGTAAAATTTTACGGCAGACCACATGAGAATAATATGACATTAATTACAATAACTTACTTGTCAAACCTGTTTCGAAAACACTAATTGTATAGCGAGTTGATAGAATATCCACAAACCAAAAGCCGTCATCTTGGATTTTATGAATTTTAAAATATATATTATTAATAACAACTTGTCAAGCGCGGAAAAACGCCAGTTGTAATTCCTTATAAAAAGATTTTGGGCCATGAACCGTGGAATTGAAACATATGCTTGATACAGTGAAGAACAATCCGGGACAGCTGCTAGGAATGAATGCCGTCTTCAATCTACAATTTTAAACAAACTAAGATTGAAATAAGTTTTCACAGAATTATCAAAACATGCACTATTTGATGCTTCACGCAAACTTACGTGAAAAACATGTAATGTTGTGAGTGTTGAAAATTATATGGCATGAAATTCAACGATATGAACAAAAAATAAAAACTCATAGAGCAAACAATGGTAACTTCAACCAAGAATCATTAAATGGCAAAGTATGTCCGTTAGTTGACTGAGTCACCCAAGCCGCTGATGAGTAAATGGTTCATACAAATTTATATAGTCCCACTTGCTAACCAAGTTCAAATTACGTCAATTTTTGCGTCATTTGACAATTTATACAGTAAAAATATCTGAAAATTTCTCAGTTCAAAAAAATCTTGTGATTCTACACCTTATAAGATGCACATAAATGGAGCGTCATGTTTTAAACTAATTTATATGCAAGAACATGTAGAATTATGTGATATGAAAATTACATGGCTCGAAAACGAATGAAATAAAATACAAAATATCGATAGCAACTGCGCGAGACTTGAACAAAAGAAGCATCAGATCTCAAAGCTCTCCAGTTAATCGACTGGGCCACAGAAGCACATATCTGCTTAGTGAATTATTGATACCTCAAAACGCATACAGCGTCACTTGGTAGCCAAGTGCAAATTACATTAGGAGCTAGTAAAATTCTGCTCGAGTGGAATATTGCGTCAATTGACATATTAAGTTGTTATGAATCGTATTGTTTGTAGAATTGTGTCACCTGTAAAATTTACAATTTTTTTCTGTGTTAATAAAATGGAATCTTAATGCTTACAAAAACAGTGAAAACGGAAATCTGCATTAGACAAAATTTTCCATTAAATGTAACATAAATTTCAAAAAATCTATTCACATATTAATATTAAATTTGTTGCCTTTAAATTTTTTATGCAGAGTAAACTTTAAAATAGATAATTTTCCATTTTCTTTCTATCAGTTGTATTTTCCATCATGATTGATTGAAATTAACATGTTTAGCGCGTAAATTTCACTTACTTACACTTACTTACTTTTTGTTACATCTGATTCAATTCAATTTTACAGGTTTCTTCCAAACTGCGAAGTGGTATCGGTGCAAAAAGTGTAGCACAGGTTTAGTGCAATTGGCAATTGGTTTCAGTACATCCTCCACTACACACGGGGTCTTTTACGTTATCGATGAGTTCTACATCAGTTTAGGTTGCACGTTAGGCATGATCTAATATTCTCAAGTACCATGCATTTGGTGCAATATGCAATTTCAAATGGTTTTTGATGATAGACGGAAACATTAGATCACAAAGCACACCAGATAGTCGACTGAGCCACAGAAGCACATATCTGCTTGGCTGTAAATTAGTAAGAATTATGTCACCTGTAAAATTCATAATTTCTTTCTGTGCAGTTTTGAAGAAGAAGATATTGAACTCTATCTCAAAATCACGCAATCGGATCTATTATTTGAAAGAATAATAAATACAGAAAGTGGAAATCTCAACACCTGGGTACTTAGAAACATTAACATTCAGATTATGATAACACTTATGTCTGTTGCAAATGAGTCTTCATGGTTGATTTGTGTGGCAATTGTAGAGCTTCAGGAAACTTACAAAAGAGTTAAAAATGAGTTGTTGAGGAAAATACGGCGCCTCGCTCGCAACAAATAAGTCTGATAATAGAACTATATAACTGTTGTATACAAAAATACGAAGATGAAGAAACAGCAAACCCGTTAAAAAATCTAACTTCAGTCAATTGCAATGCGCCCCTGTACCACGGAAATCCAGGCGCCCCATCAACAAAGTCAACGACTAACCAATTAAATTTGAACAACTACGGCACTGCCTCAATCTCAGAAACCGGAACAGAGTATGAAGACAGGAAAAAGATACGGAGGACAAGGCAAGAAGGATTACAGTGATAGCGAAGAAGAAGAAGATCGATATAGTGAGGACGAAAGTAGTAGCAGTAATTCAAGTTCAGTAGGGCTTAAATCTCGTAGGCGAAGGCCAAGTTGGACGCGTCAGCCTCGCCCGGTAGCTGATTGGAAACTCAAATACGACGGAAGGGATGAAGGGAAGCGACTGAATAAGTTCATCGCCGAGGTCGAATTCATGGCGGAGGCTGAAAATATCAGCAAAAGGACCTTATTCATGGAAGCAATTCATCTTTTCGCGGGAGATGTAAGGACATGGTATATGAAAGGAAAACGGAACGAGGATTTCAGGAATTGGAAGGAATTGGTTACCGAGCTTAAGTTGGAGTACCAGCCTCCCAGAATAAGCAGATAGGGAAGCCAAACTATTACAATCAAGAAGTAGACATAACTGGAATAAGAACCAGGGTCTGCCCGAACCGAAACGGTATGGGGAGTCATGTTCTCAACCAGCCAAAGAACCCACACAAGAAGGAAGCAGTCGAGGAACAGTTGATAAACGTGTTATGGAATACCGTGTCCCCGATGGGTCAACGTGCTTCAATTGTCGTGGAAAGTACCACCACTTCAAGGCGTGTTTGAAAGATAAAGAGAAGTTTTGCACTGTATGTGGATTTCACGACTTTACTCGTGACAACTGTCCATTTTGCGCAAAAAACGGACGCGCATCGACGTAGGAGGTCGTCGAAAGCATCCACAAAAACCTCCAACTGTATTTCTTTCAGCCAGCAAGGACGTGGACGAGTTGACGGTAGAGATTGAAGGTGATAATCGACCCTTTGTCCGAGTAGATGTCATGTGATTAGAAATGGTAGGCCTGCTGGATAGCGGAGCTCAGGTATCCATCCTAGGAGTAGGCAGTGAGCAATTGTTAAGAAAACTGAAATTAAAAGTGTTTCAGACTAAAATGAAGCTTTTAGCAGCCGAAGGAGAGAATTTAGAAGTTCATGGATATATTCATCTTCCAATTACATTTAACGATGAAACTAATCTGGTAACAACTTTAGTTGCCCCTTCACTCAAACGTCGGTTACTTTTGGGCATCAATTTTTGGCGGCTTTTTGAAATCGAACCCACGATTAAGAAGTCATTAGATAATGTAGTAGAGGAGGTTGAAACGGAGCAAGAGGAAAGCGTGCAATTGTCTTTTAGCCAACAACGGGAACTAGAATCTGTAAAAATGAAATTCAAAACTTTTGAAGAAGGTCAATATTTAGATACAACACCATTAATCACTCACAAAATCGAATTTACCGAAGAGCACCGATCAGCCGATCCGGTGAGATTGAACCCGTATCCGTGGTCTTCGGAAGTACAGAAACATGTCAACGAGGAACTGGACAAATGGATCAGATCGGGTGTCGTAGAGCGATCGTCAAGCGATTGGGCACTTTTAATAGTACCGGTTCTGAAAAAAACAGAAGATGAGGAAGGAAAGGAAAGGATGAAAGTACGAATGTGCCTCGATGCCAGAAAGTTAAATGACAGGACACGCAGGGATGCCTACCCGTTACCACACCAGAACCGTATACTTGGGAGACTTGGATCATCAAGGTTTCTGTCAACAATTGACCTCTCAAAGGCATTTTGGCAGATCCCAATGCATCCTGACTCGCGAAAATATACGGCTTTCCGAGTGTTTGGTAGGGGGTTGTTCCAATTCACCAGACTTCCATTTGGTTTGGTCAATAGCCCGGCTACATTGTCCCGGCTAATGGACCATGTTTTAGGATATGGTGAATTAGAACCGGAGGTGTTTGTTTACTTAGACGATATCGTCATAGCTAGCAACACTTTTGAGGATCACGTGCGCAGTTTGAAGGAAGTAGCAAGACGATTGAAGGAAGCAAACCTGTCCATAAATATGGAAAAATCCAAGTTTTGCGTTCCGGAACTTCCTTATTTGGGCTTCATATTGTCTAAAGACGGAGTTAGACCAAATCCGGATAAGGTGGAAGCTATTAACAACTTTGAACGTCCCGCATCCGTTCGATCTCTTCGAAGGTTTCTCGGTATGATAAATTATTATCGACGATTCATCGAGGGGTTCAGCGAGATCACTGCTCCGTTAACGAACTTGCTCAAAGGAAAACCTAAAGTGGTGCAATGGAATGAGGAAGCTGAAAAAGCGTTCATTGAACTGAAGCAACTATTGATCTCAGCTCCCATTTTAGCTAACCCAAACTTTGAGCTACCGTTTACTGTGCAAACAGATGCAAGCGACAGTGCTATTGCTGGTGTCTTAACGCAAGAGCATGAAGGTGTCGAACACGTAATTGCATATTTTTCTCGGAAGCTGACTACGCCTCAGACGTCATGGAAAGCGGCTGAGAAAGAAGGCCTCGCAGCTCTCGAGTCTATAGAGAAATTCCGGCCATACATCGAGGGTAATCGGTTTACACTAATTACTGATTCCTCAGCCCTGTCGTTTATTATGAATACCAAGTGGAAGTCGTCGTCGAAGCTTAGCAGATGGAGTATGCAGCTTCAGCAATACGATATGATCGTACGTCATCGCAAAGGATCGGAGAATGTTGTTCCAGATGCACTTTCTCGATCACTAGAAGCTTTGGAAATAAAAGGTCAAAGCGACTGGTATTCGGAATTATATGAAATGGTTCAGAGAAACCCAGATGATTATGTGGATTTCAAAATTGAAGATTCAAAACTGTATAAGTTTGTTGCAACGCCCACCGAGATGCTGGATTATACTTTTGAATGGAAGCTTTGTATCCCTGAGAACCTACGAAAAAGTATTCTGGAAGCCGAACATGATGCTTCAATGCACCCAGGCTTCGAAAAGACCATTCGTAAGCTAAAATTAAAATATTATTGGCCAAGGATGGCATTTGATTGCAAAAAGTATATCAAATCGTGCATTACCTGCAAGCAATGCAAATCTTCCACAGTGGCTACTGTACCAGAAATGGGAAAACAAAAACTCACCAACAAACCGTTCCAGATACTAGCACTAGATTTCATACAAAATCTTCCTAGGAGCAAGATGGGAAAATGCCATTTGTTAGTCCTGATGGATCTGTTTTCTAAATGGGTTTTACTTGTTCCACTCAGAAAGATTGAGGCGAAAGAGGTGTGTGGGGTTATAGAAAACTGTTGGATGAGGAGATTTGGAACACCCGAGGTTATAATCTCGGATAATGCAACTACGTTCGTTGGAAAGGAGTTCCAGGCTCTTCTTCAGCGAAGGGGCATAAAACATTGGCCGAACGCAAGGCATCATAGCCAAGCTAACCCGGTGGAGAGAACAAATCGAACAATTAATGCCTGTTTGCGTACTTATGTACAGCAAGATCAGCGATTATGGGATTCGAAAATTGCAGAGGTAGAAGAAATGATCAATACAACGGTTCACTCTTCGACAGGTCTGACCCCCTATCGGATCTTGTATGGTCATGAAAAAGTTACGCAAGGAACAGAACATCGCCTCGAAAGAGACCATAAAGATTTATCACCTGATCAACGAGATCAAATCCGTAAAAATCTGAATGAAAGAGTATTCAAACTAGTGGAAGAAAATCTCAAGAAGAGTCACGAGAAAAATCTGAAGACGTATAATCTTCGGCACAAAAAATTTGCAGCCACTTACCAGGTCGGTCAAAGAGTTTTCAAAAGAAACTTTAAGCTATCCGCAGCGGTGGACCATTATAACGCCAAGTATGGGCTTCTGTACACTCCTTGTACAATAGTCGCACGAAGAGGGACAAGCTCGTATGAAGTGGCTGATGAAAACGGTAAAAATCTCGGTGTTTTTTCTGCAGCCGACCTTCGTCCTGATGATAGCATGTAGCATTAAGCTGGGCTAAAAAAAAAATATTACAAACAGAATAACATTACGCACAAGAATGAATCTGCGACACATGTGCCAGTTTATAGCAAACTATTACGCAACGATCATGCTGAGAGTCAGCAGTAAATCTGAGTTAGATGAACTGACGGGGAACCGAATGCTCATCGATCATACACTGGCCAGAAGTAAGAAGAACTCAATGTGCAGCATGGGAGAATGAGCTCCCGAGCTGAAGAGAGCGGATGAACGCCACCTAAACCTAAAATGAGAAATGCAATCCGGATTGATAAGAATAATAGGAACAATAGAATAATAGCTAGTGAGAAGTAGAATTAGATAATCAAAGTGGTGCCGGGTATCTCGGGTAATTGCATGGTAGAATAATTGATTAGATTAGGAAAATATACTCATCGACACTCACCACACTTACAAGACCGGTGTTTAGGCAGAAGAAATGCTCGTTTCCAGGATCATTCCTTAGGTGTAATAACGTTTCAAATCATTTTTAACTTCCCACCTAAACTCGCTAGAAAGGCCATCTAGTTGAATGAACCTAGAATAGAAAAGTTCTTCTAGCTTAACGAAGATTAGATACATATAGTATATACTTATCGTAAAACAACTCGTAATGTCATCATTTGTCTACTCGGTTTCACTTAACATGATGTAGCACTTTTATTACTATTTATGATTCACACAAGATCTGGTCCATAATATGTTTGTTCGCGATCACTCGTCAAAAGATACTAGTTAGTTATCTCCTTCCCATATTTGGTTATGGTGAATTTGAGATGAACATAATGTATCAGGTAGTCAAAAGGCACTCACAGTTGGTGTTAACTGACAGGCATATGCACAACCCTTGATCTCACGTGCACAATTATAGCAAATTTCAGTTGAAATCTGACTTTTAGTTGCCACATTTTAAAATGTTATGATGTCCATTAGAATTTAATTACCTTTCAACTACTACGTGATGCGATTCAATGTATTTTTCTAAGATTATGGTAACCGTCCCAGCACCTGATTGTTTTGATTGTACTAAATAATTATGCAAATGGCTAATTATTTAAGTGAAGTGGAGGGATAGTGTAACCAAACGTTACAGGAATCAAACTTATTTTTTTTATTTGTGCTATATAAATGTGGAAACCAATGCACTCACGTCGCTTTAATTTTACACAAAAACGCCTAAAGTAACATACACTACATTCAATTCAATTACACTTAACATCACCACTGGGTCAAAACTGTTATACTGATAAGCAGCCATTTTCCGCTGATTAATCGCGGGAAATTGGAAAACCCCGCCAAGAAGGCAACCGCAGATCAAGCCGTTCACTTTGAAACAGGCGAGCGAGTGCGTAAGACGTGTCGTTTAAATAGTGCAAAGAAATAGAAGGTTAAGTGAATGCTAAATTAACCATTCAGGTAAATAGGGTGAAAAACATTTTGGTAGTATCCCTGATTGGGAAATCAAGCATAGCTAACGGAGGAATGCTTCTTTTCACTTCACCGCAGGACCTTTTGGTTACTATTTTAACAGCAGTAATTGGCATACCGGCAGTTGTGAACTCCGGTAGACACCCGCACACGCTTCGGCCTAGACGATTTAACGGTCGTCTACGTCTAACCGTAAAAGACCAGCGATTGGTCCTCTGGTCAACCGCGACCATAACCGCTAAGGAGGACAGAAAACTCTCGGGCAAAGGCCCTAATCACCAAGAAGAGTATCCCTTCTCGGTCTGGCAAGAACGGTACCGTCCGTCGCCAACCGATCTCGCCAACGAAGGAAGCGCCTGTGAACGATCCGCTCAGAACGCCTTTCTGAGCCCGCCAACTCATCACCCACGCCACATCAGATATCCTGCGCCCAGCCACAACCATCTTACACCGAGGTTCATCGGTGCCATTTACAGCGAGTTCTCGCCAGTCCAGTCAACCGTTTGGTATGTACCAGTGAAACAGTGAACCCACCATAGACACAATTAAAAACACCGTACATTTACACCAAAAACAAATATAACGAATGTTAAAGAAACTTGAGTGTTTTAATAAAGCAATAGATCCGCGAAATCCCTCTAGTTTGCCCAGTAGCGCGCCGACCCTGCGACTAAGTCCGAGCCACGTGTTGCTGAAGCTTGTCGGGTAAGTCAAGAAGTTACAAAGTTGAAGAATAACCTCGTCATACAGTTTACTTCTTTTGGCTATTATTTCTTCCATGTTCAGTAGTCTTTCCTCGTTATCTCGGATTGCATAAAAGATTTCACGGGGTTTTAATTTTGTGGCCGAATGTATAGTTTCGTTATACAGCGTGTATGAAATTTTGTAGATTTTTTTGGGTGACAGATCTTCATGTCTTCTTTTGACACATCTGAAAATTTCTGAGAGGGTAGAGTGGAATCGTTCGACGATTCCATTTGTTTTACTGTGGTTCACTGGTGTGAAGTATATTTGAATATCGAGGTCGTTTAGTAGACCTCGAATTTCTGCTGATTTAATGGCCGGTTCATTGTCACTAATTATGAGATTTGGTTTGCCGTAAAGGCTAAAAATTTTGAGGATAGCTTTCCTGATGTCTTGTATGCTTCGAGATTTTATAGAAATTGTAATGCCGAATCTAGAGAATTTGTCTACTACTGTCAAAAACATGTCCAGTTCAGATATGAAGATGTCCGTATGAATGATTTCAAATAGTCTTTTTGGAACAGGTGTTTGGTGGATAGTTATTTTGTATGGGTGTCGGTCGTAATTATTCTTGTTGCAAGTTTCGCATACTTCCGTGATAGTATCATATTGTTCTCCCAGATTCCTCTGTGGGCTGAATTGTGTGTTTGTTCGATTTTTTCATTCTGTTCTTACAATGTTTTTTGATTTGTCAGGAGAGTTTGCGAAATGGTTACCCGGAGGGTTTTATTTTGGCTAAAGTAGTTCTTATAGACCATTTGGATCGTAGGTATGATTCGTTCTGGACAGAGGATGCAATTTAGCTTCCGAATATCCATATATTCTTTAAAAATTCTCAAAATGGTTGGTACCCCGAAGTTGACCTTAGTTCTTCTGAAAACTCGGGGAAAAACCTCCTCTAGTATATCACATTCAGGTACACCAATTTTAAGCACAATTTGGTTGGAAAAACAGTTGATTGGTTTCAGTGTCATTCCAACAAATTCGCTGTCGTCTGTGTCGGCTGAATGCATGGTGGCTTCATCGGAGTTGCTTTCGTCGTTGATTTCTTCATATGTTTCGTTTGCATTTATCTCTGTAGGGAGTCTTGATAATGCATCGGCCACAACATTTTGTTTACCTGGGCGATAGCGAATGTCATAGTCATATTCTTCTAGTTGAAGCCTCCATCGAATCAGTTTGCTATTTGGGTGTTTTAGATTAAGTCCGTTAAAGGTTGGTGATCTGTATAAAGTACAAACCTTTTGCCAAATAAATATGGGCGGAAATACTTGCAGGCCCAAACGATGGCTAGCAGTTCTTTCTCAATTGCAGACAGGTTTTCCTCAGACTTGGTCAGAGTCCTTGATGCGTAGGCAACTGGCCTATCGCTGCCAATTTGTCCTTGTGAGAGGACAGCACCTATTGCATGATTCGATGCGTCTGTGGTGAGTATAAACTGTTTGTCAAATTCTGGGTATTGTAGAATTGTGCTGCTTGTTAGAATTTGAATTAAGAATTCTTTGGAGTGAGTTACTATCCCGCCCTTCCTGAGTGATTTTGTTAATTTTGTTAGAGGTTTTGCAATCTTCGCAAAATCACGTATAAATTTCCGGTAGTAGCCTAATACACCGAGGAATCCTCTTAGTTCTTTTTCGTTATTGGGAATTGGCCAGTTCTAAATAGCTTCAATTTTGCTTGAGTTAGGTTTTACTCCATCTGGTATGACGACGTGTCCTAAGAACGCTGCTTCTTTTTGTAAAAATACGCTCTTATCGAGTTGGATTTTCATGTTGAATTTCTTAAGGCTCTTAAAATATTATCCATCACACGTTGAAAGGTTGATGGTGCGTTTCTGAGCCCGAATGGCATTCTAAGGAATTCGTAGTGCCCATGTTCTACGCTAAATGCTGTTTTAGGAATATCTTCAGGGTGAACTTCGATCTGGTGGAAGCCCGATGCGAGATCTAATGTAGTGAAATATGAGCATCAACCTAGCTTGTCGAGTATATCGCTAATATTTGGAATAGGGTAGCTATCCGCGATAGTTTTGTCATTGAGCTTGCTATAGTCAATGACTAATCTCCATTTTTGTTGGCCGGATGCATCTAATTTTTTTGGTACCACCCATACTGGTGAGGACCATGGACTATCTGAGGGTCTAATAATGCCTTGGTACAACATTTTTTCGATTTGAGTTTGAACTTCTTTTTTGTGGCAAAAGGGGTACCGGTATGATTTTGAATGGACAGGGAGATCGTCCTTCGTTTTAATACGATGTTTAATTGCGTTCGTGAAGCTAAAATTTTGGTTCTCCAGGTGGAATATATCTTTAAATTGTCTGATGAGATCGGTTTTTTTTCTTTTTCTTCTACATTGAGATGGTTTAGTCTTAATTGGTCACAGAGTTTTGGGTTGAATGGGGTCTCGTTTTTCTTAGGTGTGTCAATTTTAGTGGTTTCAAAATTGTTAATGTCGGTAAATATCACGCGGTTCGGGCTAGAGATGGGAAACTTATCGATATTTATCGATAATATCGATTTTACCACGATATCGACGACATCGATAATTCGGAGCATTGACAAAAAATATCGATATTCGATATTGCAACCATGGAGTTAAGTAAAATTATTATTTCATATTATTACTTCGCTCGTGTAGTTTTTATCTAATATTAGATATTTAGGCTATGTTTAAAAATATGTTAATCAAATCTTACCTAAAATCAAAAACATCATATTAACTAGATATCCAGCTCTCACATTTCACGAACAAATCATTGGCAACGTCCTTTTTAGCGAGCATGGCACCCTCAGGCGAGTTCGCATTGAATCTCATACATAGAAGTAGGGGAGAGAAATGTCAAATTCGTTTGGCGCGCACGAATAATACGCGCCCATACAATTGACATGATATGTTGAATGTGATGTCGTGCGATGGCGTTACTGGACTGAAGATTAATTTCGCTCCAAGCTGACAGGGTCTGCTAAAATTAACTTCCTGCACGCAACTCTTCTAAAGGGCGAACAGTACTTAATGTTAAGTGTTTTGTTGGCAGCGTGTATGCTAAGTATCCCGCATACGCATGACTGCCAGATGGCTGAGTAAACGCTGCCAGCGGGAAAATATGGCTGGCAGACATTCTGGTGACCGACTGCCTCACCGCTGCCAGACATGCAACTCAAACGATACAACCGTATCCACCACATTGAAATCTTTGACATTTGAGGTGAGAAGATGAAAACGCTCGGCTAATTTAGATACAGGCGACTTTGTTTTGTCAAATTGGATTCAATAACCGTCACTGAATCAATTTTGGTAGTCGTCTGGTGGCCATGGCTGCCCAGGTAGCCAAAACGCTATGCGGGATTGAGCAAGCACCAGAGAAAACAGATATTTTCTCTAATTGGAAAAATTACACAGACATTTATTGCACAGCGTCATTTGATAATTCTAGCAACATCAGTTGACGCTAAAAGAGTCAATTCCACCGCGGGAAACACGGTTTGTTTGAGTCCAGGGATATTTCAATTTTTGAAAATGTAATTTTTTCGGCTGTGAACCTAAAATTAATTTTTGCAATCAAATATACTTTCTTGTTTTAATAAATTTTCATTTAACTGGTGACAAATATCGATATTTATCGATAATATCGATATTGAATTGCGATATATCGATATTATCGATAGCAGATTTTATTCGATATTTCCCATCTCTAGTTCGGGCTGATTCTTGTTTCGACGTTGCTTTGGTTTTGCATCAGTACGGATGTTTTGTTGGATTTTGCTGTGTACAATCCGGGTAATATAACAACTTCGTTGGACAAAGGGAGTGGGTGTTCAACATAAAACTCTCCGTCTTTTACTGGTGTAGGAAGTTTCGTTATAAGTTGTTCGTTAGTGTTAAGCTTTAATGAGTAAGAATCAGGGTATTTTCGAAGCATTTTAAGTTTACCATATGGGAATTGTAGTTCGTTGGATTCGGTAATGATATTGACCTTAAATTGTTGCAAGGACTCGTAGCCTATTAAGCCATCGAAAAATGTGTGAAATTCAAATACGTAAAATGTAAGTTTTTTTGTGTCGGGAAAAAAATGTAAGTTTTTTTGTGTCAAAATCATTTGTTGGAAAGGATTAAATTTGACATAACGGTTGACGGTATGAACTCCGTTGATGTTTCTAGCCCTCGTAGGAGGTGCACAACAACAATTTTCTATGTTCACGTGTCTCGGGCTAATGTAGTTTTTATTAGCCCCGGTGTCGATTAAAAACTTCAATGGACCTTTGGATGTTTCGATCGCGATGAAGGGAAGGAAGTTATTCAAGTTTTTTGAGAGGTATCTTGAATTATCTGAAAATTTAATTCTTCTATTGGTTCTGTGCTTTGATTTGATGGTTCGTGGTCGATTTGGTCTTCGCAAAAGGGGTTCTGGTCAGGTGGATATTGATCGTTTATAGGATAAGGTTCAGTAGCAGCAGGATACCAATATTGTTATTCATGCTGATCTTGCATGGATTCTACGTCAGGTGTTTGTTCTTCGTGACAATTGGAACGATAGTTACCTCTATTCATATAGTTAAAGTTCTTACTTCTTATGGAAGGGTCGACTTCCATAGACACGGGAGCTTGTTGTTGGGGTTGGCGATATTGGAAAGGTGGTCTTGGTGGAAATTGGTTAGTACGTGGTTGAAAGTGGTTCGGTCGGGTCTGGAAATGATTTTGTGGGGAGCTGTAAGGGTTCGGTTGGAAAGGTTTGGAGTAGTATGGGTGATGCTGTTGAGGAGTTTGCGGGAATTGGGAATGAGGAAATGTTGGTTTTGAGCGGAATGTCGGGTAGTTCTGATAGAAGCCGAAACTATGAGGTTTCGGAAGGGATCTTATTGGTATTCTCGGTGGTTGGAACGTTGTTCTTGGAAGAAGTGTTGGAAGGGGTATTGGTGCTTAATAGAGGGTTCGCCCGTGGTTATAATTATTTTCCTCGAGGCATAGTCATAATGCTTCTTTGAGCGTGGTTGGGGTTTGTGCTCTGATTATTGGACCTAAGGGGTCCTTTAATCCTCCGAGAAAGACTTTCAGCCCCATTTCTTGATAGAGTTTTGTTTTCGCGGATTTCACCTGTACATTATTGTTATTTAAATTTAAAAGGTTTATAAGCAGAGATATTATATGGGAAATTTTTCGCAGAATTCCTCTATAGTAGAGGTTTGTTCTAACCGGAATAAATCTCTACTAAGGCAAACTTCATCTCGCCGATCACTGTAATGCGTGATGAGGTTTGTTTTAATTTCGGTCCAGTCGAGGCTGGTGCCGTAAAGTTCAAGTACGTTGTCAGCGTCGCCGTGTATTTTAGAACATATGGCTTGCATCCATACGTGGTAAACCGGTGTTCCTATGGCGTTGTCGAGCAGTGGTAAAAGACTCTCGATACTTTTTAAAAAACTGTGTAATTTGATGGGGTTACCATCGAAGGACGGTGAATCTTTAATAATTTGTGGTGTTTGAAGGTTTTTTAAAATCCCTTCTATGTTAGGCGATGGCGTATTTGCCATCCTGATATGTGCTCTGGCCTCATTGGCCGCTGTTTGAGCTGCCTGTACCGCTTCGGCAGCTCCAATGGCTTCAATCTGTAGTTGACTTATCTGGTCGTCTTTCTCGGCCAGTAATTTTTGTAGTTCATTAACTTGGGATTGAAAATGTTTCAAAATTTACCCTCTGAGAGAGTGATAAGTTTTTGATCGTGAATATCTATTGTTGTATCTAATGAATCAACATAATTTTTGCGACATGCCATCGGAAATATGATCACAATTTTATGATAAAATTTTCAGTTTTGTGACATAGTCCCAAATAATTTAAAATTAAACTTTTCTGAAATGTTTGGTATAAACGAGTATCAAAGAGGATAATTCTTAAGGCGCGTTTGCCTTTCTCGTATTTTGGAAGCTCATAGCTCAGTGATCTGTGAATGGATTTATATAATCTAACTACCAATAGAATCGAAATTTTTCAATTTTAGCGTGTATAGCAAAAGCATTGAAGTATTTCAATAGTACACTATTGAAAAACCTGTCTCATTTAACCCATGTCAACACCAGCCAATCAGAACGCGTTCTAAGGAAGAGAACAAAATATCTGCTGCTGTATTTTCCGAAAAGTGGTGAATATCGCAGTGAGTTCCTCAATTTGGTCCCTCTGAATGCAAGAAACGAATACCTACAGCATATTGATAGTTGATTTCAATAAATTATGCAAATCCGAAATGAAATAATCAACGTTAAAATTCTGTATGCGGCTATTTCTATAGCCGTTAGGACCGCCCATTAGTGAAAAAGCTACAAACGAAATAGCATAAAAGGAAATCTCTTAACAAAAATTCAATCAGTTTGGATTCTATCGCCACTGCGAGCAGATGTGTTTTGTGTCGTCTGCACAGCTAGTTTCGCTTTCGACAAGATCGATTGCGTCACAGCTGCCAGTCATTAGCATTGGTGAAAAAACAACGGTGGAGAGCATTACACAATATCAGCCGTTCTAATGGCTCTAAAAGTTTTCTAAAGAACTATTAGGATTTGTTGTTCGCAAATCGAAGGTAATTATCCTCAGTTTAGTGCAAATCAAGAACAGTTTGGTTAGATTTGTGCACTTTTCGCTGTGTGAAATTCACAGTAATCGAGATCAAGCGAAGCCTTTTTTGCGAAAAATGTTCCAGAGTTTAATGTAGTAGAGAATTACGCAATTTGACCCTTCTGAATGCTGGAAACGAATCCCTACAGCATATTGATAGTTTCTTTCAATAAATTATGCAAATCCGAAATAAAATAATCGACATTAAAATTCTGTATGCGGCTATTTTAATAGCCGTTAGGACCGCCAATTAGTGAAAAATCTACAAACGAAATCACATAAAAGGAAATCTCTTAACAAAAATAGAATCAGTTTGGATTCTATCGCCACTGCGAGCAGATGTGTTTTGTGTCGTCTGCACAGCTAGTTTCGCTTTCGACAAGAGCGATTGCGTCACAGCTGCCAGTCATTAGCATTGGCGAAAAAACAACGGTGGAGAGCATTACACAAAATCAGCCGACCTAATGGCTCTAAAAGTTTTCTAAAGAACTATTAGGATTTGTTGTTCGCAAATCGAAGGTAATTATCCTCAGTTTAGTGCAAATCAAGAACAGTTTGGTTAGATTTGTGCACTTTTTGCTGTGTTAAATTCACAGTAATCGAGATCAAGTGAAGCTTTCTTTGTTTTGCGAAAAATGTGAAAAAGGGGAATGCTTGTATAATTCATACAATTGGTATTCGGAAGTGTTAAGGAACATGTCAGTTGTTTTCGTACTCACGACATCCAGTTATGTCTCTGACATTACCCACCCGCCTTTTTTTAAATTTAACTAGATAATCACTATTTTTTGTCGTTTTATTTTCCACCGAGTAACTAATTTGTATTATGTTAGTTTTTGTCGTGAATACGACTTACTTTACTATGGGGCACCTTCTAAAATTAGCCAAATGGAAGTATGGGCAGAACTTAATCGTGAATATCTCGACTTGTTTTAATGGTAGCAACATAAATCTTTCACTATTTCATCAAAAATATGATCAGGAATTTAGGATAATATTTTGAACAGTGTGAAATAACCACAAACGAATCAAAAATTAAGTTTTCTGAAAATTTTAAAGCAACGCGGAAAACTCTTTACTTTTGCTTGGGTTTTTCGCGCAAGGACGACGATTTTGAGGTAGTCAGGCACATATCTTCAACTGAACGTTATAAAAGGGGAACCGTTGTCGAAAATCGATTACTTCTTCTTGTGCGTTGAATAGAGGCAGACGTCGGGGCGAGAAGACGTATTCAAACAACGGCATCGGAGAGCGCACCTTCTACGTGGTTAAAAACCTCAAATGCTCAGGTCGTAGTTCTCATTTGCCTTCCGGTCGTCAAGGCAAGACGACGCATTAAACCAGTTTCGCATCATTTGGCACTGCGTGCGGATGTGTCGGTTTGAACGCAAAGCTAGTTTCAATTCAAGCAAGAACGATTGCATCAGCTGCTGATGCTTTGCATTTGAGAGAAAGAAAACAAGAAACGAAAAGTGGACAACATTATATAAAATCAGCCGTTCTAATGGCTCTGAATGTTATCTAAAGATCAATTAAGATTACTTCTTTGAAATTCGAAGGTGGAAATCATCAGTTTTGTGAAAATCCAAAATAATTTGATTTGCTTCGTGCACTTTTCGCTGTGCGAAAAACGTTTGAGAATCGTTCCGAACTGTGCTAAATATCGTAGAGAATTCCACAATTTGGTCCTTCCAAAAGTCAGAAATGAATCCTGTACAGCATCTTGAAAGTTTCTTTCAATGAAATATGCGAATCCGAAATGAAATAATCGACGTCAAAAATCGTTGAAAATTTGAGTAGTGAAAAGGGGGAAAGTTTCGCAATTCACACAATCGATCAACTATCAATTTGAATTCGAAAGTGTAAAGAAATCGTGTCAGTTTTATTCGTATTCACGACATCCAGTTATGTCTCTGACATTACACACCCGTACTTTTTTTCTTATCTTATGTGATATTAAGACCTCCGCTTACCAGGGTAGGGGCTCGGGTCTCTGAATTAGTAAGGTTTAATTGGTAAATTGGAAGAATAAGTCCTTTTTTGTATCCACTAGGTACTTATCTTCCGTTTCTTGATTAAGTTCGAGTTTGCTTACCAGGAATCATCAAGTCCACAATAAACCGTCGTGGATGGTGTAACTCACGGTAAAACACTTGTTTTTTTTTTCTCTAAAAAGCACTTAACACATACGGAACGACTGCGCCAGTTAAATTTGATTGGTTGTTCTCGAACTTTTTAAAAAAATACAAACTCGTGTTACTTCGACAAGACCTCAGAACTTAATGAATGTCGTTCGTTTTATTTCGCATAATTGAACCTAACTTCTAGAATCTAACTGCTGACCAAGCTACTCGTGACCGGGTGTCGTTGATGCTGTAGTCGTCCGGTGTTGCTGATCGGGTTATTATCGACTGCGTTCAAAACCGCTTGCAAGGCAGATTCCGAATTGTACATATATTTAGGTTGAGTTGAATTCCGTTCGGTTAACTGATATATATATATATATATATATATATATATATATATATATATATATATATATATATATATATATATATATATATATATATATATATATATATATATATTTATATATTTATATATATATATATATATATATATATATATATATATATATATATATATATATACATATCTATATATATATATACATATCTATATATATATATATATAGATATATATATATATATATATATATATATATATATATATATATATATATATATATATATATATATATATATATATATATATATATATATATATATATATATTGCTTTTGGTTACATAGTTATATTTGGAGTATAAAAAAGGCGGGTGGGTAATGTCAGAGACATAACTGGATGTCGTGAATACGAATAAAACTGACACTTTTACTTTATACTTCCGAATATAAATTAGTTGATCGATAGTGTGAATTGTGCAAGTTTTGCCCTTTTACACTACCCGAATTTGAAACGATATACCTAAACTAAAGTACAAATTAGTTACATTAAACTATTTGACACACAAATATGACGAAATAACCAGTATAGTATTTTTATGATAAAATAATGGTAGTTCTGAAAAGAACCTTTTATGAAAGCGTTCGTGATGGAGAGTGACGAGTTTAAAGTTTAGCTTTGTATATCACTTGGAGATTCCTCGATCGTACCATAATGAACACGATGACAACGACAGCCAAATTCGAAATGAATGGCTTCTGAGCCAGCCCTATATTTTATATAGCAAATCTGCAGAAAGTTTACTACAAACTACAACTGGTTGAAAAATGGGCCATATACAGTATAGTGAAGTAAAATTTCGCATAATTCTTTGGGCATAAAATTATGGTTCTAAATGGCACCTTAGAGAATTTTTATGTCGATTATTTCATTTCATTTTAATAAAAGATACTATCAAAATGCTGTACGGGATTAAATTTTTGGCATCCCAGAAGAGCCAAATTGTATAATTTTCTAAAATATTAAACACTGATTGGATATAAACGATTTAAAACACTGTTGCGAATTTAGAACTGTGAAAATTACAAAAAACTGATCAAATTATCTTAGATTTGCACCTCACTGATAATTTTAGTTTTTGATTTACAAAGAAGCAATCTTTATAGTTCTTTAGGTAACAGTTAGAGCCATTAGAAGGTGCACTCTTCGAAGCTGCTGGTTGAATTAATCATTCCCACGACGTCCGCTTCCATCCAACGCACAAGAAGAAATGTTCGATTTACGCATTTTTTTTTTATTTTTTTTTTTTGCATAAATATCTGTTTATTAATCTTATTTTTGTGTATTACATCAACATTTTACAGTACAAGTGTTTTGACCCTTTGGCCTTTCATCTTTGTTGTTCATACGATTCGTTATTAATATTAGGTGTTTTAGTTACTCTTGTTTTACATACTAATGTTTAATCATAATATTTATTTTAATTATTTATAAAATGTCTACCTACTTATAACCATCCTTAAACTAATACGTACAAATTTTGAATTATTTGTATTTCAGAGATTGAGCACCTCTCTTCAAATTTCGTGCAGTATTGTTCGAATTTTTATTCTAGTATATCCAGTGAGGCCATCTTATATACTTCACTAGTTCTTGTCCAAGGGGGTAGATTTAGAATCATCTTTAAGATCTTACTTTGAATGCGCTGAAGCCTAAGTTTGTGTGTTCGTGCACAGCCCCGCCAAACAGGGATTGCGTATTCAATTGCGGGGTAGATGATTTGTTTATAGACAGCCATCTGATTCTTCAGGCATAGTTTAGATGTTCTACAAATCAGCGGATACAGAGACCTAATGAGTATGCTGCATTTTTGCACGATTTTGTCAACATGTGACCTGAATATCAGATGTCTGTCAAAGGTGAGTCCTAGATAGATAACTTCATCGGACCATTGAATGACCTCATCACCGAATCGTATTCGGCATTCGTCTGATGGAACAAGTTTTGGAGATCTTGAATGTGGAAACAAGATGACCTGAGTTTTTGCTGCATTGATCACAATTTTCCAGCTTGTAAAATATTCCGTTAAAGCGTCCAGACCTGTCTGTAGTTTATTTTTCAGAGCATTAATGACACGACCTTTGTAAAGAATGGCAGTATCATCAGCAAATTGTGACAGAACACCACCACCTGGAAGAGGTGGGATGTCTGATGTGAAAATGTTGTATAGAATGGGACCTAGGATACTTCCTGGGGTACACCAGCAGGAATAGTAAATCTTTCTGAAAGTGCATTATTCAGAGAAACCTGGAATGCTCTATCTGCAAGATAATTTTTGATAATTTAATTAAGATACATGGGAAAATTATACCGATGCAGTTTAAACACCAGGCCATCGTGCCACACATTATCGAATGCCTTTTCAATATCCAATATTGCCATGGCAGTCGTTTTGGACACTGATTTGTTTTGCTGGATGACGTTGTTAACCCTTGTGAGCTGGTGGATGGTGGATCTTCCTTTCCGGAACCCAAACTGTTCTTCCAGAAATATATCCTGTTCATCTGCAAAAGCAAGAATTCGCCTTTGTATTGACTTTTCAAACAGCTTGGATAGGGCAGAGAGTAAGCTGATGGGCCGATAGCTCTTGGAAAAGGAAGGATCTTTCCCCGGTTTCAAAACTGGGATAACTTTAGCTAACTTCCACATTGAAGGGAAGTAACCAAGCTCCCAGCACCTGTTAAAAATTTTAGCTAAGAAGACAAATGAGCGAATACTCAAATGTTTCAGCTCAATGTTGAATGTGTTGTCGAAACCGGGGGCCTTCATATTTTTGGATTTTTTCACAAAAGCCATCAGCTCATTCGCAGTGACTCTACTTTCCTCAGGAACCAAGCTGTCTGATTGGTCAACCTCAGCTACGCTATCAGCAACGGCTCTTTCATATGGACTAACAATGTTAAGTCCTAAATTGTGAGAACACAAAAACTGCTGGCCTAGTGCATTTGCCTTCTCTACTGGTGTGATTAAAGGTATTCCTTCAGCTGCGTCCTGGGGTGACATCAGAGGAGGAATAGGCTTCGGTTTTTTCTTAAGCACCTTCGTTAAGGACCAGAAGGGCTTTGAATGTGGGAGAATTACTCGAAGCTTTTGCTGGAAGTTCCTGTTGCGAAGCTCAGATATACTTTCCTGGATTATCCTAGTTAAGTTGTTATAAGTAGTCTTCCTATCTAGAATGCCAGTTCGTTGATACTGCCTCCGGTAGATATTCCGAAGTCGGATGAGTTTCTTGGTGACACTGTCGATTTGAAGAGAGGAACTCGGCATGTGTTGTACTGGAACCGTCCTATCACGAGCGACTGTGATTGAATGCTGGAAGGAAGATAGGGCTGCATCGATTTCCATCGGGGAATCAAGTGGCAAATCAATATTAATAAGTTGGTCGGCGATATGTTGAAATTGGACCCAATCGGTGCGATAATAGTTCCTCCGAGGTTGAATAGGCACTGTTTCTGGTGAAGATCCCAACGTCAATATTACTGGAAAGTGGTCGGAAGAGAGCTCGTTGAAGACAACCGGAGAGCTGTCTATGGCGATGTTGCTGATGAATATATCCAAAATGGAATGAACTCCCGATCTGGAAAGTCGCGTTGGTTGATCCGGAGCGAAGATGTTGTATTGTCCAGCTTCGTAATCTTCGGCAAGTACGAATCCGTTTCGATTCTGTCTTCTGTTTCCCCACAGCTCATGCCGTGCGTTCAGGTCCCCAGCAATGATGAATTTGTTCTGTCGTCGAGTGAGCATAGCCAGATCTCGCTTCAATGATGCACACGTACCATCTCGAAGATTGGTTTGTTTGGGGCAGTACGCTGCAATGATGATGATGGGTCCCATCGTCGTTGTAATCTCAATTCCGATGGCTTCTATGAGTTGCAATTTAAAGGCTGACAGAAGCCTGTGCTGAATGGATCGTTTAACGGCAATGGCAACTCCCCCTCCTCTGGTAGTTGTCCTGTCGAGCCTGTGAATCCTGTAATTGGAAATAAAAATAGAAATATAAGGTTTAAGATGAGTTTCAGTTAAAATAGCAATATCGGCATTCTTCTCTTGAAGAAAGTCGGACAATTCAGCAGTTTTGCTCCTGAGTGAGCAAGCATTCCAATTTACTATAACCAACTCATTATATTGCATATTCGATGATGAATTTGCCTAAGGCGTTGATTTGATCTAACCGCGTTCTGCAGTTTCGTAGTTTTGTTGTCATTGTTTCAAAAATGACGATCAGTTGTTCAGCAGAGAATAAATCACCAGAGTCATCCTTTGCTTGTGGTTGATTATTGCCCCATCCAGGAGGGATTCTTGAGGAAGATTCTTTTTGGGATCCAGAGGCTGAAGTCTTTGGATTGCTGCGAGGAAGTGGCGGCAAATTCGGAATATCCCTCTTCGGTGGGAGCCGTGGGAAATTAATTTCATCCTTCTGTGGAACATTCTTGTGCGTTGATTGTTTACGGGATGCCTGTTGTCGAATTTTTGTGAACTCAGCACGTTTGGGACACGATTTGCTAGTAGATGGATGGTCGCCATCACAGTTCACACATTTTACAGCGATGTCATCTAGTAGGCAATCGTTGGTATTGTGTGGTTCGGCACATTTCCCGCACCGACTTTTCATGTGGCAATTCCTCGCTCCATGGCCGTAGTTCAAACAGTTCGTGCACTGTGTGACATCCCGATGTACCGGTTTATACTTTTGCCATTCGATGATTATGTGAAATAACGATTTAATCGTTTTCAGTTGACTCATGGTGATGGAGCCCTTCTTCAGATGAATCAGGTACAGTTGATCTCTAAACTTTTTGTCCGTATTATGGCGCTTCATTTTAAATACCATCAAAGGCTTTAGTCCAGCCTCCGACAGTGCCTGCTTTAGTTCGGCTTCCATCATGTCGGGTAGTCCTCGAATTACAACCTTCATAGGTTTGTTGGCGGCAATATCGTGTGTGAAGTATTCCGCTTTTGTCTGCTTCAGATAGCATTCCACTCCTTTGTAGTGGTTCAAAGCCGGAACAGTTATTTTGTAGCCTTCAGTACATAAACGGATTGTTGCCTGTAGTCCTTTGCTGATCAGTGTGTTGAAATCCGAGCGTAGAGTTGGTGGGAAGCCCTTCAGGTAGAAAGGCGGCATTTTTTCCTTCTTCTGCAGTTCCTCTTCGACATCTACTGGCAGATCAGCATATTGGTTTTTACTCAGCAAACGGTCGTTTACCTGTACATCACTTGGCTTCAGACGCTTAGCATCCTTTGGATCCTTCTCGGATCTATGGCGGTTTTTACCCATAGCTTGGGTAGGTAGACAACTGCGAATAAAAAATAAAACAAAATCGAAATTAGTCGTAGTAGGTTATTCGTCTATCCACATCGAGTGTTAGATGACGAATTGTTCGATTTACGACCACGGTTTCCCTTTTATACGCTGTCAGTTCAAGATATGTGCCTGACTAGCTCAAAATCGTCGTCCTTGCCCGAAAAACCCAAGCGAAAGTAATGAGTTTTCCGCATCGTTTTCAAATTTTGAGAAATTTAATTTTTGCGTTGTTTGTGGTTATCTCACACTGTTCAAAATATTATCGTACATTCCTGATCATATTTTTGATGAAATAGTGAAAGAATTATGTTGCTGCCATTAATACAAGTCGAGATATTCACGATTAAGTTCTGCCCATTCTTCCATATGGCTAATTTTGAAAAGCCACCCCATGATAATGTAAGTCGTATTCACGACAAAACTGACACGCTCCCATCACTTTTCCGAATATGAGTTAGTTGATTGATTGTATGAATTGTGCAAGCTTTCCTCTTGTTCACTAATAGAATTTGAAGCGATGCAAATACATTTAAGTACAGATTAGTTACATTAAACAGCTACTATTCTACAACTATATATTCCAAACTTGAAACAATTCCTTTTTAATTTGCTAATATAGGAGGCTAGGTACGACAAATTTGTAGTTTATTTTTATTGAAGCTATGAAGTTCGAAGATATCTGGTTCTTCTCGAAATTTCAGTACAAGACAATTGCAAAGGCCTGGTCTGAAATGTATCTACGATCTTCGGTATGCAAGAGATTCTAATAATAATAATGATAGTAATAATAATAATAATAATAATACAGATTAACCTGTATATATGGCAACCCTGTTTCGCATGGCATATTTTCACACGACCCCATACTAGTATAAATATGTGTTCAACATCATCACTTTCGCTTCTTTCGTATTGCCGTTCGTAATTGAGTGTGTTAGTGACGATACAAATCTGCCTTTCTACCGGTTTTCGGTGCCATCGTGCTGACGGTGTCTCGTACGTTCAGAGTAGCTGCTTTAACTTAAATGACGCTATTTCTCACAACACATTTCATTTTATACCTGCTAGTGGCAGCGGTGGACGGAAGTCCCTTTTTGTTAAAACATCTCAGAACAGGAAACAGTGAGACAATATAAAAGAGAGAGTTAGTAGAGCGGCACCCAGATTCGTCATCTAACACTCGATGTGGATTGACGAATAACCTACTACGAGTAATTTCGATTTTGATTTATTATTTATTCGCAGTTGTCTACCTACCCAAGCTATGGGTAAAACGCGCCATAGATCCGAGAAAAATCCAAAGGATGCTAAGCGTCTGAAGCCAAGTGATGTTCAGGTAAACGACCGTTTGCTGAGTAAAAACCAATATGCTGATCTACCAGTTAATGTCGAAGAGGAACTGCAGAAGAAGGAACGATTTCATACGATCGGATTTCAACACACTGATCAGCAAAGGACTACAGGCAACAATCCGTTTATGTACTGAAGGCTACAAAATAACTGTTCCGGCTTTGAACCACTACAAAGGAGTGGAATTGTACCTGAAGCAGACAAAAGCGGAATACTTCACACACGATATTGCCGCCAACAAACCTATGCAGGTTGTACTTCAAGGACTACCCGACATGGTGGAAGCCGAACTAAAGCAGGCACTGTCGGAGGCTGGACTAAAGCCTTTGATGGTGTTTAAAATGAAGCGACAAAACACGGACAAAAAGTATCGAGATCAACTCTACTTGGTTCATATGGAGAAGGGCTCCATCACCATGAGTCAACTGAAAACCATAAAATCATTATTTCATATAATCATCGAATGGCAAAAGTATAAACCGGTACATCGGGATGTCACACAGTGCCCGAACTGTTTGAACTATGGCCATGGAGCAAGGAATTGCCACATGGAAAGTCGGTGCGGGAAATGTGCCGATTCACACAATACCAATGATTGCCTACTAGATGACATCGCTGTAAAATGTGTGAACTGTGATGGCGACCATCCATCTACTAGCAAATCGTGTCCCAAACGTGTTGAGTTCACAAAAATTTGACAACAGGCGTCCCGTAAACAATCAACGCGCAAGAATGTTCCAAAGAAGGATGAAATTAATTTCCCACGGCTCCCACCAAAGAGGGATATTCCAAATTTGCCGCCACTTCCTCGCAGCAATCCAAAAGGTTCAGCTGCTGGATCACAAAAAGAATCTTCCTCAAAACTCCCTCCTGGATGGAGCAATAATCAACCACAAGCAAATGGTGACTCTGGTAGCTGATTCTCTGCTGAACAACTGATTGTCATTTTTGAAACAATGACAACAAAACTACGAAACTGCAGAACGCGGTTGGATTAAATCAACGTCTTAGGCAAATTCATCATCGAATATGCAATATAATGAGTTGGTTGTAGTAAATTGGAATGCTTGCTCACTCAGGAGCAAAACTGCTGAGTTATCCGACTTTCTTCAAGAGAAGAAAGCCGATATTGCTATTTTAACTGAAACTCATCTTAAACCTTATATTTCTATTTTTATTTCCAATTACAGGATTCACAGGCTCGACAGGACAGCTACCACAGGAGGGGGAGTTGCCATTGCCATTAAACCATCCATTCAGCACAGGCTTCTGTCAGCCTTTAAATTGCAACTCATAGAAGCCATCGGAATTGAGATTACAACGACGATGGGACCCATCATCATCATTGTAGCCTACTGCCCCAAACAAACCAATGGGGGATACTCATGGGATACTCATGAGGTAAGCAGAAAACTTTTCTACGCCCCACACCATTGCGAGCGCTTCTTTTCGGGTCTGGGGATATTTCATCTCGGTAACTGAAAGTGCCTTAGAAGCGCACGCAATCACTCTAGGTTTCGAATTTAGATCAAACTGAACAAGAACTGCTCCCAGTCCAAAAGGAGAAGCGTCCACGAACAGCTCTGTTACATCTTCTCTGTTATAGTAACCCAATGTTTGTATTACACTCCAGGCGTTTTGCGTTAGATATTGAAATTCTCTATCGTGTTCTTGTGACCAATAGAAGCGATCTGCTTTTGCAAGTTCTCTAAGGTATCGTGTTCTATCGGCTCGTTGTGGTATAAATTTCTCTATGAAATTGATCAAGCCTAAAAAACTTTTGACTTCGGCCTGAGTTTCTGGTTTCCGGAAATTCTTGATAGCCTGAATTTTTGCGTTTTCTATACTCCATCCTTCTTCCGACAACTTGAAGCCCAGAAATATTACTGATTGTTGACGGAATGCACATTTATCCATGTTGATGTTGACGTTGTGGTTTTGGAATCGCTTTAAAACTTCATTCAGGTTATCGTCATGCTCTTCTTCCGTTTTCCCCATAACAAGAACATCGTCCACGTAGTTAACTACGCCTTTACAACCCGATAAAATAGTCGATTGCGTAATTTCCTGAAAAATATCAGGGGCATTGCAGAGTCCGAAAGGCAATCGGCAGCATCTATACATGGCTTCACCGGAAAAAAATTGGTGAGGTGGCGACAGCTCTCGTCTAAAACAACATGGAAGAAGGCGCTTTTCAGGTCAATGGTGGAAAACCATTTTGCACCATGCAGATCTCTCAATATCTCTTCAAATGTCGGCATACTGAACGGAGTTCGATGGATGCATTTATTAGGGCCTCTGAGGTCAACAACAAGTCTTATATCGTCTCGTCCTTTAGGTACTACCAAGAGTGATGAACAGAATGAACGGTCCATATCTTCAGTTACAAGTTCTATTATACCAGATGATAGCAATTCATTTAGCTTACGTTTTGTTAGATCCTTGTAAGCAACGGGGATGTGAGTAAATACGTTCCTGGCCGGAGGCATATCCTTGTCGTAGTACAAAACAACTGGTGGTACATTAAATTTGGGAAATTCATCTGTGGTTGACTTTCGAACGGTTTTTACTGCTGCAAGTTCGCATGACCAATTAGTGCTTGTGTAAAAATTTCCGACTGGAATTTTCAAACCGACAACGAGAACACTGTACCTTGTTGCCGTATTAAACCCTAATAGGGCTCTGTTCTCATTTACAACGTAGAATTTTTCAATGCATACAGGACGGTCATTAGCTATGTACAGTTCAGCCGAAAACGTAGCTATTATTTTAATATTAGTTTTCGTAGTGTAAGCTCTAAGTGACTTATCTGATGTATAACTCAAGTCAATTAGTTTCTTTCGTGATTGCTCCTTTTGAAGAAGTTTGTTGAAAATAGGTTCAGTTACTGTATTAACCTGTGCTCCGGAATCTATGAAGAATATAATACGCATTCCCGCCACACGTGCGACGACGAAAGCGTCCTCTTCATTTTGCGTCGCAAAAGCATCATTATTGATTTCCACTGAATCACTTGTTGATGCAGTCTGTACCTGAAATTTTTTTTCTATTAGAAATTTATTTTATTTGAAACATATATTTGAGGAACTTCATCTTAGGTTAATTTCATTTTAGTTTTTCTTTTATTTTCATTTCTTTTAATCATTCATATCAATTGATTTAACCAAAAAAACTTTTCATTACGTTAATTATTTATTTATTTAAGAAAATCACATTTTCAACATATAAAATTAATCGATTTCACTTACATCTACTGGAATAGTATCGTTTTCTTCTTTTTCTTTTATAGCTGCGATTTTACGAGGAGGAGACCCATCATCTGATTCGTTTTGACGTTTCCCTGTGTTTTGACGATTCCGGTCGACTCAGCATCGAGAGAGGTGTCCTCTTCTATTGCAGTTGTGGCAAACTTTGTCGATGCATGGACATTGAGCTGGTCCATGGTAAATGCTTGCACAGCGCCAGCAAGAGTTTCTTGGCGTTTCAAACCTACCATGATTAAATGTTTGTCTACCACGATTTCCATTGTTGACTCTACCCATAATATTTCGATTAAATTGCCCGTGTCCTTGTATATTGCTAGTGATTGCTGCAATCGAAACCGCCTCTTGCGGTTGGCGCATTTTTTTGAATTCTATTTCGTTGGAAAATTCTGTTTCATAATCACGCACCATATCTATAAGGTCATTTAATGAACCTTGTTTGACCCAATTACGATGCGCCAAGGTACGCACGCGTTTATCGGTTGAACTTTTGATTAGTGTACGTACTACTGCTTCCATCTCATCATCCTCTTTATCGTAACCGCACAGCTTTGCAGACGCCGCCACACGCCGAACAAATTGTATGTTAGTTTCTCCAGACTGTTGTATCGTGTTGAGAAGTTTGCTTCGTTGTGAAAGCATATAGGCTCTCGATCCGAAGTAACAATCAAGCCGAGCAAGTACATTGCCAAACGGATGACTGCTTTCGTCAGGCATTTCCGCCGAAGAACTGGTTCTATGCAAAAGCTCCAACAGCTTAGGTCCCGCTTTGATTCTAAAAACATCAATTTTGGTTCTTTCATCAGTGGCTTGAATAGGATTCAGAGAGGCAACCAGAATATTCTTCCAATATTCGTAGCCTTTCGTATCGATGTCCACTTCTCCTTCTGATGGCACACATTCTGGAATGCTCATTGTGCTGAGTGACATGTTGTTCACACTTGCTAGTAGTGTTTCGTTGACTGTTCCGGTTAAATCTTCATGTGGGGCACTTGAACAAGTAGCTTGATCCTTATTATGTACTGTCGTTTTGGACATATTGAGTAGAAGAGCATCTTTCTCGTTTCGAATTTTAGTTAACTCTTCTTTAACAGCTGATAGTTCCTCCATGAGCATCTTTTTTGTTACCTCTTTGTTCCGTTTCCTGTCGAAAATAAATAAAAACTCTTACTTTTCATGTTGTTGTACCTAGGTTTCTACATGAGTTGACTACTTTGAGTTTTCTTGTGCTCTTATTAATGCAAACATGGATTTCTGTCTACACACCAGAACCCTAATTTTTTTTAAATATACAATGATATTGATCAACCTAAGCCTACTCATCAAAGGTTGCATCATAAAAACTTTACCTCCGCCTACTCATCGGAAGTATTTTCCTTTCGACTCTCCGTCTTCTCATCGGAGCCCTCACCGTATAAAAAAAAGCGGTAATTACCTTTTGGGTTTCTCGTTCGTAGTACCAACTGCGCCATTGTCGTGATTTCTGTTCGGTGCTACAACAAAATTGCGCTGTTCCATGACTGCTGCTTGCGGCTGGTTTGACTGGGTACGTCTACACGTTTTGTTGTCAGTTGTTGGACTGAGTACGTGGACGATTGGGCTGCTCCCTTTATTCTTGCGAGCAGCTAGTGAGAGAAGGTGAGAGAGACTGCTGCTGGTCTTCTTGGACACGTCTACACGCTTCGCCATCTAAATATCAAATGAGCCAGTTAACGCTGGAACTGCTTCCTTTATACTAGCGTGCCGCCAGAGAGAGGAAGAGAGAGAGAGACTGCTGTTTGCTGCTGGTCTGTTCAGGTGCGTCTGCACGCTTCGCCGTCCGAATATCGAATGAGCCAGTGAACGCTGGAACTGCTTCCTTTATACTATCGTGCCGCCAGAGAGAGGAAGAGAGAGAGAGAGACTGCTGTTTGCTGCTGGTCTGTTCAGGTGCGTCTGCACGCTTCGCCGTCCGAATATCGAATGAGCCAGTGAACGCTGGAACTGCTTCCTTTATACTAGCGTGCCGCCAGAGAGAGGAAGAGAGAGAGACTGCTGTTTGCTGCTGGTCTGTTCAGGTGCGTCTGCACGCTTCGCCGTCCGAATATCGAATGAGCCAGTGAACATCATCATTCATAAATATCTGTTTATTAATCTTATTTTTGTGTATTACATCAACATTTTACAGTACAAGTGTTTTGACCCTTTGGCCTTTCATCTTTGTTGTTCATACGATTCGTTATTAATATTAGGTGTTTTAGTTACTCTTGTTTTACATACTAATGTTTAATCATAATATTTATTCCAATTATTTATAAAATGTCTACCTACTTATAACTATCCCTAACCTAATACGTACAAATTTTGAATTATTTGTATTTCAGAGATTGAGCACCTCTCTTCAAATTTCGTGCAGTATTGTTCGAATTTTTGTTCTAGTATATCCAGTGAGGCAATCTCATGTACTTCACTAGTCCTTGTCCAAGGGGGTAGATTTAGAATCATCTTTAAGATCTTACTTTGAATGCGTTGAAGAATAAGTTTGTGTGTTCGTGCACAACCCCGCCAAACAGGGACTGCGTATTCAATTGCGGGGTAGATGATTTGTTTATAGACAGCCATCTGATTCTTCAGGCATAGTTTAGATGTTCTACAAATCAGCGGATACAGAGACCTAATGAGTATGCTGCATTTTTGAACGATTTTGTCAACATGTGACCTGAATATCAGATGTCTGTCAAAGGTGAGTCCTAGATAGATAACTTCATCGGACCTCATGACCGAATCGTATTCGGCATTCGTCTGATGGAACAAGTTTTGGAGATCTTGAATGTGGAAACAAGATGACCTGAGTTTTTGCTGCATTGATCACAATTTTCCAGCTTGTAAAATATTCCGTTAAAGCGTCCAGACCTGTCTGTAGTTTATTTTTCAGAGCATTAATGACACGACCTTTGTAAAGAATGGCAGTATCATCAGCAAATTGTGACAGAACACCCCCACCTGGAAGAGGTGGGATGTCTGATGTGAAAGTGTTGTATAGAATGGGACCTAGGATACTTCCCTGGGGTACACCAGCAGGAATAGTAAATCTTTCTGAAAGTGCATTATTCAGAGAAACCTGGAATGCTCTATCTGCAAGATAATTTTTGATAATTTTAATAAGATACATGGGAAAATTATACCGATGCAGTTTGAACACCAGTCCATCGTGCCACACATTATCGAATGCCTTTTCAATATCCAATATTGCCATGGCAGTCGTTTTGGACACTGATTTGTTTTGCTGGATGACGTTGTTAACCCTTGTGAGTTGGTGGATGGTGGATCTTCCTTTCCGGAACCCAAACTGTTCTTCCAGAATTATATCCTGTTCATCTGCGAAAGCAAGAATTCGCCTTTGTATTGACTTTTCAAACAGCTTGGATAGGGCAGAGAGTAAGCTGATGGGTCGATAACTCTTGGAAAAGGAAGGATCTTTCCCCGGTTTCAAAACTGGGATAACTTTAGCTAACTTCCACATTGAAGGGAAGTAACCAAGCTCCCAGCACGTGTTAAAAAGTTTAGCTAAGAAGACAAATGAGCGAATACTCAAATGTTTCAGCTCAATGTTGAATGTGTTGTCGAAACCGGGGGCCTTCATATTTTTGGATTTTTTCACAAAAGCCATCAGCTCATTCGCAGTGACTCTACTTTCCTCAGGAACTAAGCTGTCTGATTGGTCAACCTCAGCTACGCTATCAGCAACGGCTCTTTCATATGGACTAACAATGTTAAGTCCTAAATTGTGAGAACACACAAACTGCTGGCCTAGCGCATTTGCCTTCTCTACTGGTGTGATTAAAGGTATTCCTTCAGCTGCGTCCTGAGGTGACATCAGAGGAGGAATAGGCTTCGGTTTTTTTAAGCACCTTCGTTAAGGACCAGAAGGGCTTTGAATGTGGCAGAATTTCTCGAAGCTTTTGCTGGAAGTTCCTGTTGCGAAGCTCAGATATCCTTTCCTGGATTATCCTAGTTAAGTTGTTATAAGTAGTCTTCCTATCTAGGATGCCAGTTCGTTGATACTGCCTCCGGTAGATATTCCGAAGTCGGATGAGTTTCTTGGTGACACTGTCGATTTGAAGAGAGGAACTCGGCATATGTTGTACTGGAACCGTCCTATCACGAGCGACTGTGATTGAATGCTGGAAGGAAGATAGGGCCGCACCGATTTCCATCGGGGAATCTAGTGGAACATTGATATTAATAAGTTGGTCGGCGATTTGTTGAAATTGGACCCAATCGGTGCGATAATAGTTCCTCCGTGGTTGAATAGGCACTGTTTCTGGTGAAGATCCCAACGTCAATATTACTGGAAAGTGGTCAGAAGAGAGCTCGTAGAAGACAACCGGAGAGCTGTCTATGGCGATGTTGCTGATGAATATATCCAAAATGGAATGAACTCCCGATCTGGAAAGTCGCGTTGGTTGATCCGGAGCGAAGATGTTGTATTGTCCAGCTTCGTAATCTTCGGCAAGTACGAATCCGTTTCGATTCTGTCTTCTGTTTCCCCACAGCTCATGCCGTGCGTTCAGGTCCCCAGCAATGATGAATTTGTTCTGTCGTCGAGTGAGCATAGCCAGATCTCGCTTCAATGATGCACACGTACCATCTCGAAGATTGGTTTGTTTGGGGCAGTACGCTGCAATGATGATGATGGGTCCCATCGTCGTTGTAATCTCAATTCCGATGGCTTCTATGAGTTGCAATTTTAAGGCTGACAGAAGCCTGTGCTAAATGGATCGTTTAATGGCAATGGCAACTCCCCCTCCTCTGGTAGTTGCCCTGTCGAGCCTGTGAATACTGTAATTGGAAATAAAAATAGAAATTTCAGGTTTAAGATGAGTTTCAGTTAAAATAGCAATATCGGCATTCTTCTCTTGAAGAAAGTCGGACAATTCAGCAGTTTTGCTCCTGAGTGAGCAAGCATTCCAATTTACTATAACCAACTCATTATATTGCATATTCGATGATGAATTTGCCTAAGGCGTTGATTTGATCTAACCGCGTTCTGCAGTTTCGTAGTTTTGTTGTCATTGTTTCAAAAATGACGATCAGTTGTTCAGCAGAAAATAAATCACCAGAGTCATCCTTTGCTTGTGGTTGATTATTGCCCCATCCAGGAGGGATTTTTGAGGAAGATTCTTTTTGTGATCCAGTGGCTGAATCTTTTGGATTGCTGCGAGGAAGTGGCGGCAAATTCGGAATATCCCTCTTCGGTGGGAGCCGTGGGAAATTAACTTCATCCTTCTGTGGAACATTCTTGCGCGTTGATTGTTTGCGGGACGCCTGTTGTCGAATTTTTGTGAACTCAGCACGTTTGGGACACGATTTGCTAGTAGATGGATGGTCGCCATCACAGTTCACACATTTTACAGCGATGTCATCTAGTAGGCAATCGTTGGTATTGTGTGGTTCGGCACATTTCCCGCACCGACTTTTCATGTGGCAATTCCTCGCTCCATGGCCGTAGTTCAAACAGTTCGTGCACTGTGTGACATCCCGATGTACCGGTTTATACTTTTGCCATTCGATGATTATGTGAAATAACGATTTAATCGTTTTCAGTTGACTCATGGTGATGGAGCCCTTGTCCAGATGAATCAGGTACAGTTGATCTCTAAATTTTTTGTCCGTATTATGGCGCTTCATTTTAAATACCATCAAAGGCTTTAGTCCAGCCTCCGACAGTGCCTGCTTTAGTTCGGCTTCCATCATGTCGGGTAGTCCTCGAAGTACAACCTTCATAGGTTTGTTGGCGGCAATATCGTGTGTGAAGTATTCCGCTTTTGTCTGCTTCAGATAGCATTCCACTCCTTTGTAGTGGTTCAAAGCCGGAACAGTTATTTTGTAGCCTTCAGTACATAAACGGATTGTTGCCTGTAGTCCTTTGCTGATCAGTGTGTTGAAATCCGAGCGTAGAGTTGGTGGGAAGCCCTTCAGGTAGAAAGGCGGCATTTTTTCCTTCTTCTGCAGTTCCTCTTCGACATCTACTGGCAGATCAGCATATTGGTTTTTACTCAGCAAACGGTCGTTTACCTGTACATCACTTGGCTTCAGACGCTTAGCATCCTTTGGATCCTTCTCGGATCTATGGCGGTTTTTACCCATAGCCAAACCCAAACCCAAACAAAATACAATGTTCGGAAATTGACCGCTTTCGAAAATACAATGTTCGGAAATTGACCGCTTTCGGCCAAACGAAGCAACTCCTTCGCTCTCTCAAGTCATCAAGTCAAGGGAAAAGGTGGTCATATCGAGCAAAAGTGAATTGATTCTGAATTTTGTATTATTTTTACACATTTTGTACTTTGAATTAGGTAAAAGTAATTTTCCAAACTGAATTTATGGCCTTTTTAATTGGTTACACTTCGAGTGCCGGACCCTGTATATGGTATTGCATCTAATTGTACTGTATATGTGAGCCTGTTGAACTCATTTATACTACTAAAGTGAGGAGGCCGCTTTTAGATAAGTTTCAGGATTTAATTTTGAATCTCTCGAAGCGTTTAATTCCTGGTGGGACAACAACTTGTTCAGTCACATTGTCACGTTTTGTTCGTATGGGAATGAAGATTTAAGTATGCAAACCTATCCGTTGACAAATTAAAACATTTTTAAGCTTACAATATTTTAAGCTTACAATATTGAATACATTCGGAATCATTTTAATTTGGAAAATCCATTAATAAAATATCGAGGAACAAGCGCTGCAAATTAGATCTGAAAAATCTATCGTCGATAATTCTAAATTGGCCTGATAGTTACCAGAGAACCAAAATAAAATACTCAATTCAATCCAATTATTCAATGGTATGCAGTTGAAATATTCGAATGACGTTATCTCATAAGTTTAAGTTAAATGTTCCTGAATCGATTGGTTGTTGAATTATATAAATCCATCAACAAATGACTGAGTTATAAGCGTTCAAAATTATGACAGAAAAATGTTACGCGATTAGTTTTGCATGTTTTAAATTGACACCCAGCCTCGTGTAACGAAGAGTAAGGCATTTTTAATTGCAAAATCGATCAAAAATTTGCTAAATGCATGGGATATTTTAAAAGACCACGATGATTCGGTTCTTCAATAGCTAGATGATATATAAGATACTCAAGCGAACACGGTGTTGCGCAGACAACAGGAAATTTCACCAACAAATAATGCGTCATTTTGTACAACAGGGATTGGTGGATGAAAACATAGGTCTATTCCAACCATTTTTTCAATAGTATACTATTAAAATACTGAAACGACGTCGTCATACATGTTTAGGTTAAAACTTTCCGAATCGATTGGTTGTTAAATTATAACAATCCATCAACAAATGACCGAGTTATTAACGTTCAAAATTATGACACAAAAAGGTTACGCGACTATTTTTGAAACTTTTAATTAACACCCGGCCCCATATAGTGAAGAGTAAGAGAGTGCCAAAAACGAAACAAGATGACTGGAACTAGTCGAGTTACTAACGTTTTGTTAAGTGGTTTGGAATTCACGAGTGATTTACTAGAAGTTTTTTCACGTAAGTATATCGTCTTACAAGCATTGAATGAGCTCTTAACATTTTGATGTATTTATATAGAGTGTGATCTTGATCTACATACATTGTGCACGGTTTCATTCGATGAACTAAAAGAACATTTGAAACCGAATGCAGCAGGAGGAACCAATTGGAAATACGGTGCTATTTGTGATATGATAGATGCTTGGAGGGAGTGAAATGTATATGATTTTTACTTTAATCTCGTGTTTGCAACTATTGTTTAATTTATTTTTTGTTTTCAGCAATTAGCTATCGCGGAGGAAGTTAGACTGAGTGTATGCAAGGAAAAACTGATTATTGCAAATTCGAAGGAAAGTGAAAGTTCACCTCCACAATCTTCTCTGTTCAATCAAGGGGAAACTCAAGAGTCAATCGGCTTGGACGCCGAGGAAAATCAAGTTGTGTCAACGGAAGTTGAATATCAATCTGCCGAATTGAACCTCCGAATCACCCAGGAAAATTGTCCCAATTTCGCAGATATCATAAACAATCCGATGTTTGCAATGTACTTCTACTGCCGAGAAAGCCGAATCACGTTTGTATTCGGAAAATCGTAATACATCAAATTATTCATTCGCTACGGGAGACGCAGCAGTTCCGCTATCACCCAGTGTTTTATTAGGGCTTCTGACCCAAACTAAGGAGGGGAAAGAAATAACAATATGTGCTAAGGACGGAGAACTTTCAGAGGCTAAGCAGTTTCAACCTAAGACAAGACCTGACATCTGAGGGGGCTGCTTTTGTTCCAAAATGGACCAGTTTCTGATTGGCTGATTTTGATGTTGCCACCTGCACATTGTGAAAAGAAAAAACTTGTGCAGGGTACGCGAGCAATTATGCCAAGTATAAAGAAAATCAGGAAACAAATTTATTGAAATGTATAATTTTAGCTCACCAATGAACCAATTTTCGGAGAACGTTTCACTTTTTTTTTCAATTTCATTGGTAATAAATGTTTATAGTGGCAAGACTGTGTAATTAAAATAGGCACCAACCTGTTTTTCTTTTTAGTGAATTAAAGTGTAACCAAAAAAGATTTGTTAAATTAGTGTAAACTCGAAAGTGTGTTTAGTTTTACGAGAAGAATGAACTGTTGTGTTCCACACTGTGGTCGCATTAAGCATTTCTATCCAAATCTGACTTTTTCCGGTTTCCAAAAGATCCGGTAATACGTCAACAATGAATTCGATTTTTCGTTCAACATGAGATAATTCGTGTTTTGTCATCAAAGCTCAATTAATTGTTTTTAAGCATTAATATATAATAAAGAAATGCATTCACCAAAACATGTTTTATGTTTATTTCAAATCAAAAACCTAAAGTCTAAAAATTTAAATGAATTATTTTTTTCCTAGCATAGTTATTAAAAAATCTGTAAATATGGCTACGCTGTGGCCGATACGATGGTATTTATTCCACAGGGCGAAAATGACGAGAAGGATGATTCGGAAGGAAGAATAAGAAGCCAGTTGTCAGGTCTTGTCTTAGGTTTCAACTAGCTGGTGTGATCGCTCGTTATCATTTAGGTCAGTGTAAGATCACTAAAAAAGAGCTCTTGGAGAATTACGTTCGTGTTATAACCACTCTTTTTCCACACGAAAAGTCTGTAAATATAATTTATTTCTCTATACGATACGCGAATAGTTAAACTTTATATCTTGCAGGTAAATTATTACACTCCTAAAAATGGGGACCGAAAAAACTTCGGTGGCAAAGTTGCAAATAAGATAGGAAATTTTAAGCAAAAAAAGCGGAAATCTGATGCAAAAGAGGTAAAACACAGGAAAAAAAATTAAGTGCCAAAAACCGATTGATACGTTGACAGATCCAGAAGCGCAAGTAGCAACTGAATGGTCAAAATTAAATTCAGAGCCATGGAGTACGGTACTGGAAACAATACCTCCGAAACAAAAAGCAGATAAGGCAACTTTTTTCATCGTTCGAGCACTACAAATTGCGACCGGGATATCACTTATTCGATATTGATTTTCATCTTACTAACATCGGTACACTAAGTGGATTGGAAAGGCTGGCAAGTTTGAGAGCGGGATTGATTACCTATGTAACCAAACATGCTCAGGATCCATCGCAGACAGTTTGATTTCCGTTTCGATTGATAGTTCCTCATCTGAAGGTAATGTATAACAGTACAATTGATATCATAACACTAGCGTTATACTACGTGGTGTAAACATATGACAGATATGCTTTATGTTGTTAGCAGATAAGGCAACTTTTTTCATCGTTCGAGCACTACAAATTGCGACCGGGATATCACTTATTCGATATTGATTTTCATCTTACTAACATCGGTACACTAAGTGGATTGGAAAGGCTGGCAAGTTTGAGAGCGGGATTGATTACCTATGTAACCAAACATGCTCAGGATCCATCGCAGACAGTTTGATTTCCGTTTCGATTGATAGTTCCTCATCTGAAGGTAATGTATAACAGTACAATTGATATCATAACACTAGCGTTATACTACGTGGTGTAAACATATGACAGATATGCTTTATGTTGTTAGTGTTAAGGTCAAAGAAAATTAAACTGGATTATTGATATTAACCTATGTTTTACAGATACCAAACTCTGCACGCTTTTGCTTGGACCTAATACAATATTACTATTCTTGTAGCACAAGAGGATACAATTTTGTTCGTGCCGACAGAATAACAAATTCGTTCAATAATCCAATCAGTTTATGCAGACTTATGCTGAGCGTAATCTAGCGATTGTACCGAAGCTCGTATTTTTAGGATCTAGCTACGATCAACTTGATGGGAGATTCTTCGTATGTTATGACACTGTGTTATATGTTATGAACTACCTTCAGCGACAAGATCTCTAGATGTACTCATAAAACGAACAGCAGCATTGGATCTACCATATTCAAAACTCTCCAAACTAGTTTGGCATTTTGTCGTGAATACGACTTACTTTACTATGGGGCGCCTTTTCAACCCGATCAGAGGAGAATATCTAACGAAGACCATATTATGTCATTCATTTCGGAATATCTAAATAGTTTTATTTGGTATTGGTTAGGTTGAATTAAGAGCTAAAATATCAAAACTGAATACCAAAAACTTAGACCATTTATACCAGATTCATAACAAATTGAGCTATTTAAGATACCAAAACAATACCACAAGAATATTAGTTTATACCCAATTTCTTTCTTGATGTCTATTTGAACCCAATTTTGATTACTACGATTTAGTCGTGCTGATCTAAAAATAGAATCACAAGCTTAATGTATTTATAGCCAACATTTAGGCGTATGAAATTTGCCATAAAAAATATTTGAGGGGAAGAGCTTAATTGCATACTTGAAGGCTAAATTTAGTTATGAATTATATTTAACATGTTTGTTAAAGATGAAACAGTTTCGAACCTGCGCTTTTGAAGTGGAAGGCGGTAGCTTCAACGCAAGGCCATGGCATCCGATTGTTAGTGAGTGGAAATACAGCCATTATATTATAAGCCCTACTAAATGACTTCGTCACCCAGCTATGAGAACGCTTTCATAGCTGCTTCGAACTGTTTAATTTTTTGTCTCTTTCCTTCCTTCTAGATGTTTTTATTTCTTTTTGTTCGACGTTTCGCTTTTCGTGGTAATGAATAATCGAATTGCAAAATCTGGTCTGCGTTTGCTATTAATAATCTAAAATCAAAATCAATCATTTCTCGAGCATAAAATAAATACTTTGCAAATGTTAAATGTGAATGAGATGATACAGATATTAAATTTACTTCGACAAACAACTTTCTAATCCTTCGTGGAATTTGAACGGGATGGTTTTGATTTTTCTATGAGTTGATCTTGGGTATTAAAAAACGTTTATCGACGTCAAAGGCTCTCATTTTCTTTCATCAATAAACGTGATGCAAAAATATGCAAATAATAAATAAGATTAATGAACTTTTGTGCATGCATTCCAAGTAGATTCATGAGATTCTCAAATATGTAGTAAAAACATAACTACTATATTAAATTTTTCTAGTGCATTTAGTATATAACCACACAATGAGGTCTTGTTCATCGCACCTCAACGAAATTATAATGCTATTCTATGTCGCCTATTTTTGGTACACTGCAGTAGTTTCGAATGTTTTGTCAGAGCTCTGGAATCGACAGATAAACGAAATTTTTTTGTGCGGGTTTCTTAATCATAACGGCTTTTGAAATTGCTTTTCACCAGGTTAACCAGAAAAACACATATAATTTAATGACAAGTGGATATTACAGACCGTGATTCGACAATACAAAGGGTGAAAATATCTCAAATGTTCATGGAACTAGCATGGAGTAAGACCCGGCCCCCAAAAACACGTTTTGTGAAGACTAAACAGAGTATATGTTAACCGGAATCCATTTCATCTATTCCATTTCGGAAAAGGTCTTTTTGTAAATCTTTGTAAGGGACACATTAAGAAAAAATCATGTAAATTTACGTCTCACCAGCTAACCTGAAGTTATACATCGCGTTTTGCATACAATTTTTTGTTCGGTTCTAGAAATGAAGATGTTTTACAACAATTTTTGCATTATATATACGATCTGAGTCTGTTTTTTACACCCAATATTTTTATCCGGTGTTTGTATTTAAAAATATTTAAGAGTGTTTTTCATACTAAATAGTACGTTTCCGATTTTTGCATGGATTTACAAAGTATCATATACCACTTGAATCCGATCGTCGAGATCGGCAAAGTCTGTATGTGTGTGCTCAACAAATCGAGTGCACTTTCTCTCAGAGTTGGTTGAACCGAATTTCATAAGATTAGATTCGTTTGAACGGTCTTGTGATTCTATACAATGCTCAAGAATTTTAGTTGAATGTAAATTCCGGTTACGGAGTTACAGGAAGATAAGTGCAAACATTTTGACTAGGTGCTTATCATAAATGACCGTGTAGAGAGCTGCGATTCGCTTGAAAATTGATCATAAATTTCTCTAGTTACTCTTGCAGACAGATCACCCACTGTAATACCGGTCCCCAGTTTCTGGTTCCGTAAGTACCGGAAAAATGCAAACATTCTCAGTGAAGATTTCTCAGAGATGAATGAATGAATTTTCATAAACTTAGGTGTAAATGAAAGGTATTATAATTTTACACGATACTCGTGAACACTATGCGTATCCGACTTTCGGTTTCGGAATTACAAGGTGATATAGGCTCAAACTATCAAAGAGTTGTTAAAGAGCGATAATGTGGGGAACGGACAAAACGGATCTGTTCAATACTGTTCACAAATTGAAAAGGTGATGCTAGTTTATATCCAAATAAACTTTTATGATTTCTTTCAAGACTCAATTATTCTCTTTTTAAATGCATTAGTAACGCTTATAAAATAGGAGTAACAAGAGAAAGGATTTATCGCACCTCTATGTGCTTTAAAACAAGGTTTTTCGTAAATTCCGATCGATTTAAGCCTAGATATAATGGATATAATGGTGTTGCTCGGAAATGTTTCGGGAAGATAAGGCCGAAAAATTTTCTTGAAGTTTTCCTGCTTAGTGAAATACTCTGATTGTAGTGAAACATAACTAAGATGGCAACCCGATTAAACAATACTCCGTAAATGTTCACATTGCTCACGTTCTCAGATCTCACAATAATCATAAAATTCATGGTATCTTCGTCAAATTGTGTCAGTTTTGTGTTGTTATGTTTTCCGTAAAATTCGATCAATTTTAACTTACACTTCTCATGTTTGGGGCACTTGCTACAGAAATGGCTTTATAATTTCGATTGATATAATATAAAATATATCTTTTTTTGTCAAGAAGCATCGTTTCTCGTCACATAAATTTTATATTGAACTCTCCATTTTTAATGAACTTACTACAGCTCTCCTCCATAATAAGCCTCATGACCACCTCTGAATAGCGCCAAGCTTGGTGACGATTTCTTTAGTTGTTTCGTAGTTATGCTGAAACATTCATACACTCGCGTTCATAAGCAAATCAATATAATTGTCCCTTAGTTCTTTGAATTTCCCGGCATATTACACCCCCATATCCAAGGCACTTGCTACATCCGCCCCCCATATTATCATATCTTCGGTATGCAAAATGTTTCTATGGTCTTCAAAACGCATCAATTTTCGTCAAATTATATGACCACTCCCCCACCCCCCTCTCGGTTAATGACACTTGATACCATCCCTCCCCTATAAAAATACCCCTAAGACCATCTCTGAAATGCAAGAATTACTTGTGCCAAGTTTGGTGGCAATCCGTAAAGAAGTTCCGGAGTTATGGCGTTACAAATATTATAGATATAGATTATACTTCGAATAAATTAATCAGTCCTCAAAATCATTTAAACAGGGTTTACAATATTCAATCCATTATTCTGCCAAAATTCGAGTTTTTTGTGTATATTATGAACTTCTCACTAAAATTTACTAAAATGACAGAAAATGCTGACAGCGGCACTTTAATACACTCATACATTACTCACTGTCAGAATAAGAAAATAATATTAAAACGAGCTATCATTGTAAATTTATTCATTACTTTACTATTCCCAGCAATTCTTGCAACATTTTACAATCCATAATGATAGCTAAATAAGCAATGATAACTGAATAAACTATAGTTATAATATTGGTTTGCTCTTCCCTTATGATCGGGAAAATATACCCTCTGAGAGAGTGATAAGTTTTTGATCGTGAATATCTCCTGTTATATCTAATGAATCAATTCTTGCTACATGCCATCGGAAATATGATCACAATTTTATGATAAAACTTTCAGTTGTGTGACATATTCTCAAATAGTTCAAAATTAAACTTTTCTGAAATGTTTGGTATAAACGAGTATCAAAGAAGATAATTCATAAGGCGCGTTTGCCTTTCTCGTATTTTGAAAGCTCATAGCTCAGTGATCTGTAGAAGGATTTATATAATCTAACTACCAATAGAATTGAAAATTTTCAACTTGAACGTGTATTACAACAATATTGAAGTTTTTCAATAGTACACAGGGATCTATCTTGGGCCCGATCCTGTGGAATATAATGTACGATGGAGTACTGAGGTTGAGGCTCCCTCCGGGTGTCAAGATAGTCGGGTTCGCGGACGACGTCACGTGACAGTCTACGGCGAATCCATCGAAGAGGTCGAACTGAGTGCATCACACTCGATCTGCTTGGTGGAGGACTGGCTGCGTAGCAGGAAACTGCAACTCGCGCACCACAAAACAGAGGTGATGGTGGTAAACAACCGCAAATCGGAACAGGAGGCGCTGGTACATGCCGCAGATTGCGTGATCCCCTCCAAGAGATCACTGAAGCAATTGGGTGTGATGCTTGACGACAAACTCAGTTTCAGCTCAACCAAGGGCAGGTGGACACATCATACCTAGGGTCTCGAGCTGGTTAGATAGACCTCACCGAGAAGTGAACTTCGGCCTGACGCAATTGCTCACAGGCCACGGGTGCTTCAGATGGTACCTCCACAGGTTCGGCCACGCAACATCCCCTGTATGTCCTGGCTGCCCAGACGAGATCGAGACGGCTGAACATGTCTTGTTCGCATGTTCCCGTTTCGCGGCTCAAAGGAGTGAGCTACTGGAGGCATGCAGCAGGGACACCACACCGGAAAACCTGATCCAGAGAATGTGCCACTGCGTAGAGAACTGGAACGCAGTGTCGACCGCGGCATCCCAAATTGCGGGCATATTGCAGCGGAAATGGAGTGCGGATCAACAACAGGTCAGCCGCGTACCGTAGCAGGCTCAAGAGGGATCAGCGAATAAACGTCGGTCCGGGAGAACCTTCTTCGTCGGGAAGCTCTTCGTCGAAGTAGTCTAGATCCATCGTCGGGGACTAGACGAGTAGTACGTAAAACTGCTAGGATCGTCGGGGCGCCAGTGAACCGGAAGCTATCCTCCAACCGGAATCACTGGATCAACCCAGGCATCCTCTCGGTCGGGCGTTGACGGGTATCGAAAGCGTCGGTTTCGGTAGGGCCTCCTTCGTCGGGGAACTCTCCGTTGGTGTAGGCTAGATCCTTCGGCGGGGGCTAGCCACAGCACCGATTCGAGTCGTCGAGGCGCCAGCGAACCGGAAGCCATGCTCCAACCGGAATCGCGGGACCGACCTCGGCACTCCATCGGGTGTCCCGTGTGGTGTAAGAGACTCGGTGTCGGGTGATTCTCCTTCGCCGGGGAAATCTCCGTCGGAGTAGTCTAGATCCTTCGTCGGGGACTAGACTAGTAAATCGTGGTGTAATACCGCTAGGATTGTCAGGGTGCCAGTGAACCGGAAGCTATCCTCCAACCGGAATCACTGGACCGACCCAGGCATCCTCTCGGTCGGGCGTTGACGGGAATCGAAAGCGTCGGTTTCGGGAGGGCCTCCTTCGTCGGGGAACTCTCCGTCGGTGTAGGCTAGATCCTTTGGCGGGGACTAGATGAGTAGATTGTCGCATGGTACCGATAGGATCGTCTGAGCGCCAGTGAAACGGAAGTCACGCTCCAACCGGAGAGCCGGTCATTGGATCGACTTAGGCATCCTTGCGGTCGGGTCGTAGACGCGTACCGTAAGCGTTGGTTCGGGAGGACTTCCTTCGTCGGGGAACCCTCCGTCGGTGTAGACTAGATCTTTTGGCGGAGACTAGTCGAGTAGTTCCGCGACGTAGCATCAGTTTTGGGTCGTCGAGGCGCCAGTGAACCGGAAGTTACCCTCCAGCCGGCATCACTGGACCGACCTCGTCTTCCAACTGGTCGATCCCACTCTACGTTCGGATTTCAACACACTGATCAGCAAAGGACTACAGGCAACAATCCGTTTATGTATTGAAGGCTACGAAATAACAGTTCCGGCTTTGAACCACTACAAAGGAGTGGAATGTTATCTGAAGCAGACAAAAGCGGAATACTTCACACACGATATTGCCGCCAACAAACCTATGAAATTTGTACTTCGAGGACTACCCGACATGATGGAAGCCGAACTAAAGCAGGCACTGTCGGAGGCTGGACTAAAGCCTATGATAGTGTTTAAAATGAAACGACATAATACGGACAAAAAGTTTAGAGATCAACTGTACCTGATTCATCTGGAGAAGGGCTCCATCACCATGAGTCAACTGAAAACGATTAAATCGTTATTTCACATAATCATCGAATGGCAAAAGTATAAACCGGTACATCGGGATGTCACACAGTGCACGAACTGTTTGAACTACGGCCATGGAGCGAGGAATTGCCACATGAAAAGTCGGTGCGAGAAATGTGCCGAATCACACAATACCAACGATTGCTTACTAGATGACATCGCTGTAAAATGTGTGAACTGTGATGGCGACCATCCATCTACTAGCAAATCGTGTCCCAAACGTGCTGAGTTCACAAAAATTCGACAACAGGCGTCCCGTAAACAATCAACGCGCAAGAATGTTCCACAGAAGGATGAAATTAATTTCCCACGGCTCCCACCGAAGAGGGATATTCCGAATTTGCCGCCACTTCCTCGCAGCAATCCAAAAGATTCAGCCACTGGATCACAAAAAGAATCTTCCTCAAAAATCCCTCCTGGATGGGACAATAATCAACCACAAGCAAAGGATGACTCTGGTGATTTATTTTCTGCTGAACAACTGATCGTCATTTTTGAAACAATGACAACAAAACTTCGAAACTGCAGAACGCGGTTAGATCAAATCAACGCCTTAGGCAAATTCATCATCGAATATGCAATATAATGAGCTGGTTATAGTAAATTGGAATGCTTGCTCACTCAGGAGCAAAACTGCTGAATTGTCCGACTTTCTTCAAGAGAAGAATGCCGATATTGCTATTTTAACTGAAACTCATCTTAAACCTGAAATTTCTATTTTAAATTCCCATTACAGGATTCACAGGCTCGACAGGACAACTACCAGAGGAGAGGGAGTTGCCATTGCCGTTAAACGATCCATTCAGCACAGGCTTCTGTCAGCCTTTAAATTGCAACTTATAGAAGCCATCGGAATTGAGATTACAACGACAATGGGACCCATCATCATCATTACAGCGTACTGCCAAAAACAAACAAATCTTCGAGATGGTACGTGTGCATCATTGAAGCGAGATTTGGCTATGCTCACTCGACGACAGAACAAATTCATCATTGCTGGGGACCTGAACGCACGGCATGAGCTGTGGGGAAACAAAAGACAGAATCGAAACGGATTCGTACTTGCCGAAGATTACGAAGCTGGACAATACAACATTCTCGCTCCGGATCAACCAACGCGACTTGCCAGATCGGGAGTTCATTCCATTTTGGATACTGAACTGATCAGCAACATCGCCATAGACAGCTCTCCGATTGTCTTCAACGAGCTCTCTTCTGACCACTTTCCAGTAATATTGACGTAGGGATCTTCACCAGAAACAGTGCCTATTCAACCTCGGAGGAACTATTATCGCACCGATTGGGTCCAATTTCAACAAATCGTCGACCAACTTATTAATATTGATTTGCCACAGAATTCCCCGATGGAAATCGATGCGGCCCTATCTTCCTTCCAGCATTCAATCACAGTCGCTCGTGATAGGACGGTTCCAGTACAACATATGCCGAGTTCCTCTCTTCAAATTGACAGTGTCACAAAGAAACTCATCCGACTTCGAAATATCTACCGGAGGCAGTATCAACGAACTGGCATCCTAGATAAGAAGACCTCTTATAACAACTTAACTAGGATAATCCAGGAAAGGATATCTGAGCTTCGCAACAGGAACTTCCAGCAAAAGTTTCGAGAAATTCTCCCACATTCATTCTTCCTTTGCTGCCACCCCAGAACGCAGCTGAAGGAATACCTTTAATCACACCAGAAGAGAAGGCAAATGCGCTAGGCAATCAGTTTGTGTGTTCTCACGATTTAGGACTCAACATTGTCAGTCCACATGAAAGAGCCTTTGCTGATAGCGTAGCTGAGGTTGACCAATCAGACAGCTTAGTTCCTGAGGAAAGTAGAGTCACTGCGAATGAGCTGATGGCTATTGTGAAAAAATCCAAAAATATGAAGGCCCCCGGTTTCGACAACACATTCAACATTGAGCTGAAACATTTGAGTATTCGTTCATTTGTCTTCTTAGCTAAAATTTTTAACAGGTGCTGGGAGCTTATATACTTCCCTTCAAAGTGGAAGTTAGCTAAAGTTATCCCAGTTTTGAAACCGGGGAAAGATCCTTCCTTTTCCAAGAGCTATCGGCCCATCAGCTTACTCTCTGCCCTATCCAAGCTGTTTGAAAAATCAATACAAAGGCGAATTCTTGCTTTCGCAGATGAACAGGATATATTACTGGAAGAACAGTTTGGGTTCCGGAAAGGAAGATCCACCATCCACCAACTCACAAGGGTTAACAACGTCATCCAGCAAAACAAATCAGTGTCCAAAACGACTGCCATGGCAATATTGGATATTGAAAAGGCATTCGAGAATGTGTGGCATTATCAAAATTATCAAAAATTATCTTGCAGATAGAGCATTCCAGGTTTCTCTGAATAATGCACTTTCAGAAAGATTTACTATTCCTGCTGGTGTACCCCAGGGAAGTATCCCATTATATACAACATTTATTCAATTTATTTATACAATTTATAAAGATAAATTCAGAATTCGTACAATTCAGCAGTTTTGCTCCTGAGTGAGCAAGCATTCCAATTTACTACAACCAACTCATTATATTGCATATTCGATGATGAATTTGCCTAAGGCGTTGATTTGATCTAACCGCGTTCTGCAGTTTAGTAGTTTTGTTCTCATTGTTTCAAAAATGACGATCAGTTGTTCAGCAGAAAATAAATCACCAGAGTCATCCTTTGCTTGTGGTTGATTATTGTCCCATCCAGGAGGGATTTTTGAGGAAGATTCTTTTTGTGATCCAGCGGCTGAATCTTTTGGATTGCTGCGAGGAAGTGGCGGCAAATTCGGAACATCCCTCTTCGGTGGGAGCCGTGGGAAATTAATTTCATCCTTCTGACTGTTGTCGAATTTTTGTGAACTCAGCACGTTTGGGACACGATTTGCTAGTAGATGGATGGTCGCCATCACAGTTCACACATTTTACAGCGATGTCATCTAGTAGGCAATCGTTGGTATTGTGTGCTTCGGCACATTTCCCCCACCGACTTTTCACGTGGCAATTCCTCGCTCCATGGCCGTAGTTTAAACAGTTCGTGCACTGTGTGAAGTCCCGATGTACCGGTTTATACTTTTGCCATTCGATGATTATGTGAAATAACGATTTAATTGTTTTCAGTTGACTCATGGTGATGGAGCCCTTCTCCAGATGAATCAGGTACAGTTGATCTCTAAACTTTTTGTCCGTATTATGTCGTTTCATTTTAAACACCATCATAGACTTTAGTCCAGCCTCCGACAGTGCCTGCTTTAGTTCGGTTTCCATCATGTCGGGTAGTCCTCGAAGTACAACCTTCATAGGTTTGTTGGCGGCAATATCGTGTGTGAAGTATTCCGCTTTTGTCTGCCTCAGATAACATTCCACTCCTTTGTAGTGGTTCAAAGCCGGAACAGTTATTTTGTAGCCTTCAGTACATAAACGGATTGTTGCCTGTAGTCCTTTGCTGATCAGTGTGTTGAAATCCGAGCGTAGAGTTGGTGGGAAGCCCTTCAGGTAGAAAGGCGGCATTTTTTCCTTCTTCTTCAATTCCTCTTCTACATCAACTGGAAAATCAGCATATTGGTGTTTACTCAGCAAACGGTCGTTTACCTGTACATCACTTGGCTTCAGACGCTTAGCATTCTTTGGATCCTTCTCGGATCTATGGCGTGTTTTACCCATAGCTTGTTTAGGTAGAAAACTGCGAATGAAAGATAAAACAAAATCGAAATTAGTCGTAGTAGGTTATTCGTCTATCCACATCGAGTGTTAGATGACCAATTGTGGCTGCCGCTCTGATAACTCTCTCTTTTATATCGTTTCACTGTTTCCCGTTCTGCGTTTAGGAAAGGAATTCTAACAAAGGGGACGTCCGTCCACCACTAGCAGCTATAAAAGGAAATGTGATGTGAGAAATAGCGTCATTTAAGTTAAAGCAGCTACTCTGAATGTACGAGACACCGTCAGCACGATGGCACCGAAAAGATGGCAGATTTGTACCATCACTAACACATTCAAGTACGACTGGCACTGCGAAAGCGAATGTTGATTACATCTTTATACTAGTATGGGGTCGTGTGAAAATATGCCATGCGAAACAGGGTTGCCATACAGGTTAATCTGTATTATTATTATTATTACTATCATTATTATTATTAGAATCTCTTGCATACCAAAGATCGTAGATACATTTCAGACCAGGCCTTTGCAATTGTCTCGTACTGAAATTTCGAGAAGAATCAGATATCTTCAAACTTCATAGCTTCAATAAAAATAAACTACAAATTTGTCGTACCTAGCCTCCTATATTAGCAAATTAAAAAGGAATTGTTTCAAGTTTGGAATATATAGTTGTAGAATAGTAGCTGTTTAATGTAACTAATCTGCACTTTAATGTAGGTGTATCGCTTCAAATTCTATTAGTGTAAAAGAGGAAAGCTTGCATAATTTATACAATCAATCAACTAATTGATATTCGGAAAAGTGATGGGAGCGTGTCAGTTTTTGTCGTGAATACGACTTACTTTCCTATGGGGCGCCTTTTCAAATTTTAGCTTCTGAGAGAGAGTGATAAGTTTTTGATATCTCTTGTTGTATCTAAATAATCAACATAATGTTTGCTACATGCCATCGGAAATATGATTACAATTTTATGATAAAATTTTCAGTTGTGTGACATAATCGCAAATAGTTCAAAATTAAACTTTTCTGAAATGTTTGGTATAAACGAGTTTCAAAGTGAATAATTCATAAGGCGCATTTGCCTTTCTCGTATTTTGAAAGCTCATAGCTCAGTGATCTGTAGAAGGATTTATATAATCTAACAACCAATAAAATCGAAATTTTTCAACTTAAGCGTGTATAGAAAAAGCATTGAAGTGTTTCAATAGTCCTGCCTCATTTGACCCATGTCAACACCAGCCAATTAGAACGCGTTCTGAGGAAGAGACAAAATATCTGCTGCTGTACAACAAACCGTTCGAGAAAATGTTCCGAACAGTGTTATATATCGTAGTGAGTTCCACAATTTGGCCCTTCTGAGAAGCAGGAATGAATCCCGTACAGCATCCGGATAGTTACTTTCAATGAAATGCAAATCCGAAATGAAATAATCGAAATTAAAATTCTATATGCTACTATTTTTATAGCCGTTAGGACCGCCCATTAGTGAAAAAGCTACAAACGAAATCAGGTAAAAAGAAAGCTCTTAACAATAGTTGGATCAGTTTGGATTCTATCGCCACTGCGTGTAGATGTATTTTGTGTCGTTTGCAAAGCTAGTTTCGCTTCCGACGAGAGCGATTACGTCACAGCTGCCAGTCATTTGCATTGGTGAAAAAACAACGGTGGAGAGCATTACACAAAATCAGCCATTCTAATGGCTCAAAAGTTTTCTAAAGAATTATTAGGATTTGTTGTTCGTAAATTGAAGGTAAATATCCTCAGTTTAGTGCAAATCTAGAACAGCTTGGTTAGATTTGTGCATTTTTCGCTGTGTGAAATTTACAGTAATCGAGATCAAGTGAAGCCTTCTTTGTTTTTGCGAAAAATGTTCCAGAGTTTAATGTCGTAGAGAATTACGCAATTTGACCTTTCTGAATGCTAGAAACGAATCCCTAGAGCGTATTGATAGTTTCGTTCAATAAATTAGGCCTATTGTATCATTGATCAACCCAGCGAATTAATGTTTTCTTTATTGGAAGATTATAATCGATTTTAAACGCTACACCTACACCAACCATATCAGTATCGCACCCACGTACAACAGTTCAGCCTGGAATTAGATGACGGAAGTCAGCGGTATAAATCGGAATTCGAATTCAACTTATCACTCCCCATCACAAACGCTTTCATAAAAGCTTCTTTTCAGAGCCACCATTATTTTATTATAAAGAACTATACTGGTTATTTCATAATATTTGGGTTTTAGAATGTTAAATGTAACTAATCTGTGCTTTAGTTTAGGTGCATCGTTTCAAATTCTACATACAATTTCATACAATTGATCAACTAATTGATATTCGGAAGTGTTAAGGAACATGTCAGTCGTTTTCGTATTCACGATATCCAGTTATGTCTCTGACATTACCCACCCGCCTTTTTTGAGTTCGTACGTGTATGAAATAGAAAAACGAGAAACCTATACCAGCATAAATAAACTAACTGCCTACTTGAATTATCTTAAACAAAAATGTTAATAAAGTGAATGCTATTCGATTGCAGTGAAAGCTTCATCAGCTGCGTCTCATATTTAGATCATCCAAAGAACTTTCACCGAACACCGGCATCTTACAGATATAGATGCACAATCCAACGATGCACTTAAATCTTTTCCAAATTATATCCTTTTCAGAAGCACATATCGAATCACCAAGAATTGCGAGTAAATGCTGTCAATGATGATGGCAGTTCCTATAATTTTTCGAATATACCAGTAATAGGCCAAGCACACCAAGTAGATTCGAATTTGTTACAAAGTACAAACTTAAAGATAGGTGATGTTCCAGAAAATCATTGTACAACAGACTATAGTAAAGCCTTATCTAATACTCATACATTTTTATCATCAGCAGCAGCTTTTACTTTGAAATTACATGCAAGAAATAATAACCGATAACACTTCATTCTTTTAATAGACCATTTTTCTTCCGTGTTAAGAATAGTTTTAATATGGATATGTAAAATAGTACGTAGTTCTGGTTTGTAATAAAAGTTTAACAAAAAACTGTGTTTTTATTATGTGAAAACCATTTATTCTAAAATAAGAAATTTTTGAAAATTCAAATGAAACTCACGTTATACTAGGTTAAAATTTATGTAAACATCATTTAAAATATCACGTCGTATTTATTAGGTATTTCACTTGACTATTATTATGATACGATTCACGAGTTACTTGGAAATAACTTTAAGTTTAAATGATAAACTGTATAGAAAAATATTATATACCGTATCACATAAATAATATGTGTTGATTCCGTTGAGTGTATATGTACTAGCTAAGGTATAGTGAAATATGGTTTTGTAAGATCTTTATGATATGATTCCGGCCTGATCTTGATCTATGATAAAATTAGGGCTGTTGCACAGTGGATGGATCAATCTCAACTGGCAGCAGGCACAGCTTTGAAATTGCTCGTTGAACAAGCGTAATCGGTAAAGTGATTTTATTCGCCCCGAATGACCTGAAAGAGCAACTTTTACAGAAGGATTCTTTCGATAATGACGAAGTCGCAAAAATCGCAATCTCATACGACTCAATGAAACACCATGCACAAATGATGAATAGACCATCTCTTGGAGGGACGAGCCATCCGACCCTAGCATTAATGAAAGAAGCATCAATAAAATTTGGAACGATCCTCGCAATGAATGTATGAAATGTGTTAAAAAGGGACCATTTCGCGAAAGATCCCAAATGCCCTGCACGTGGGAAAGAGTGCATCAAGTGCAAACGAATCGGTCATTTCGCTACTCGGAGCCGAACGTCAGCTGTAAAGCGGAAATATACGGAGGAACATAGGCTAGGACATAGCCAAGATTTTAAAAGGCATCGGGTACACGAAATTGAGACAGCGACTGAACGAAAAGATCAAAGTTATTCAGTGTGAACGATGGAGGTGTATTTTTGTGGCTGAAGCTTGGTGGAGTGACGTCTCAACTTCTAATCGACTCTGGCTACAAGAGAAATATAATCAACGAGAAGGCGTGGGAGTCTTCCAAAACATGAAGAACAATGGCGTGAAAGTTTGGAACGAGTAAAAGCATTGTGATGAAGTTTTTACCGTAAGCAGAAAATTGCAAAGCCATTATCCGTTCTTGGAAAGGCAGGTAGCTACATTCTACGTCGTTATCGGAGGTCAACAATGTTTATTGGGCCGTGCCACAGCTATGAGTTTGGGCGGTTGTCAGTTGGTCTCGTCATTGGTAACGGTGGTGAAGGATAACGGAGATCTTCGTTTTTGTGTTCACATGCGTCGGGCAAATGCAGCAATTTTGCTCGAGCGCCATATTATGCCCACAATTAAGGACTTTCTGCCACGTTTTAAGTCAACTAAATATTTCATTCGGGTGGATGTTAAAGAGGCCTTCCACCAGGTGGAATTGAAGGAACATAGCATAGTCGTTACATAACAACTTTCATAACGCATAAGGGTCTTTTCCGATACAAGTGACTGATGTATGTTATCGTCATCGCTCCAGAATTTTTCCAGCACATTATGGAACAGACTCTGAGTCGATGTGAGAATACCGTCAATTTCATCGACGACATCCTTGTTTTCGGCAGCACTGAAGATGGGAATGATAAGGCTTTAAAGCTAGTCCTATCAGTCTTGAATGAACATGGTATTCTTCCAAATCAAGAGAAATGTTTATTCAAAGTAAACAACCTTGATTTCCTGGGACATACTATCTCTGCAGATGGTATAAAGCCCTCGAGCAGTAAAGTAGAAGCATTAGAGAATTTTCGTATCCCAAATACTGCTGAAGTCCGGAGTATCCTTGATCTCGTTACCTACGTAGGGCAATTCCTCCCGAATCTGGCGACAATTACATCTCCTCTTCGTGAACTGATTCGTTCCGGCAGTAAGTTCTACTGGGGTAAAAAATAACAAGAGTCTTTTGCGAAATTGAAGGACTTAATTAGTAATGTTCAGAAACTGTATTTTTTTCGATAATAATCTTCGAAAAAGACTAATAGCTGACGAATCACCAGTATCCCTGAGAGCTGTACTGGTTCAATTTGAAGGTCCACTGGTTCAATTTGAAGGTCGACCTTGTGCTCGAGTTGAAAGATGGGTGTTACACCTTCAATCTTTCTTTTTTGTCATTAAATACCGCAAAGGATTATATAACGTGGCTGACTCCTTATCTCGTTTGGCAGTAAACCCACTGCCTGAAACCTTCGATGCGGAAATAAATTCATGATGCTAGAGGTAATGGAATCCGCTGCAATTGACGTGGAAGAACTTGAAAACGCGACTAACTCGGATGTAAACGTAGGAATTGTTAAACAATGCTTGCGTTCCGGTAACTGGGATAAAATGAAGCTAAAACCGTACTTGCCCTTCAAGAACGAACTTGGATTCGTTGGCGATATACTGGTTCGAGGTGGTAAGCTCGTCGTGCCAACAGCATTGAAAGCGAGGATGCTTGATCCGGAAGAGTCTATAATGAAGAGGCGTCTTCGCGATCGAGTATGGTGGATAGTGAAACAATGGCTCGCGTGAAAGCATGTGAAGGTTATCGTCTGATTGGGTTACCTACCAGACCTGAACCGATGAGTCGTCGCCCGCTACCGTCTGGACTATGGATTGATACTGCAATGGATTTCCTCGGTCCATTATCTTGTGGTTCATACCTTATTGTCATCATCGATTACTATAGTCGCTATAAAGATTTTTATAAATTTTAAATTTATTTAATAATTTTCTTTTATTTTCAGCACTGGATTTCGGATGAACTAACAACGCGATTGTACTCCACGATTTTCCAGAAAGAAGTGAAGGGTATATTCTTTTCTTTGACCGTATACACTTTGTTCTTACAATTGGCAACACTGGTGGTTGATGAAACATATCGACTGTGGCTGACAGTTTCACCAGCGTGCCTAGATTTAAGTCCCATACTAGGATTCTAAATTTAAGCTAGCGAGAAATGAAATCTCCCGCATCGTCGAGCTCTCGGGTTACGACATCGAATCATAAAATCCGTTAGAAATAAGAGCAACGACCGATGTCGTCGTTTAAAGAGCTAAAATAAAATAATGTAAGCACTTATCTCGGGCAGGGTTATGACCTCCTCGAAGAAGGAAGGAATAGCATAAAACACATGCCTCGAGACAAGTGAATGACCTCCTTGAAGGGAGGAGAAACAGCTTGATTTAACTTGTCGTAGTTGGGATCGCAAGCTGGGCAACGTAAGGAAAAGAAGGAAATAAGGGGTCGTTGAATGCCTGTGTTCTCTCTCTTCCTTATAGCATAACCACGCATGCGCACAAGCCTAGGAAGGTAAGAAACACGAAATTCAGGCTTATGCGCAAGCGCGGAATAAATTAAACTAACATTAAACGTAAGTCTTTTCTAACTTGTAGTATATAAGGAAAAATTGTTATCAATAAAATGTAGTAGCAGTACGAAGGTGGAACTTAAATCATAAAAGAAAGAAAGAACCCCACATTGTTTGGTGGCTTAATCCAGAGAGGAAAATTAAAAAGAGTTTTACCGCAGTAAAGTGCTACCCAGGTCTTCTAAGACCAGAAAAGTGAAGAACTATTGTGGCGCTAGTTAAGCGCAAAAAGTGAAGCGCAGCCTAAGTAAGGCACGCTAAAGTTCTTCGAACTATTGTGGCGCTAGTTAAGCGCAAAAAGTGAAGCGCAGCCTAAGTAAGGCACGCTAAAGTTCTTCGAACTATTGTGGCACTAGTTAAGCGCCAAAAGTGAAGCGCAGCCTAAGTTAGGCACGCTGAAAGAAAAACTATTGTGGCGCTAGAGCAAGAAAAATTCTTAAAAGCTTACAACAGAAGACCAGGAGTGGCAGCGCAGCAGGTCAACGGAAACTACAAGAGCAACCAACCGGAGACCAGTGAAATATTATAAACATTATAAACAAAGGTAAGAGAGAACACAATGGCTTCGGGAGGGGTAAATTATAAACAAAACAAAAATGGGCATTGCCAGCTTTGCGACAACCCTGACTCAGCAGACAATATGGTCTGCTGTGACGATTGCGACAGATGGTTCCACATCGTCTGTGTACGGTTGGATCACATTCCGACTAAATCAGAATTTTAGGTTTGCCCAAAATGCAAGATTACGAGAACGCGAATAAATGCGCTTGAAAGTGAGGTCACTTACCTAAGACGATTCTCAGAAGAATCAAAAAAAAATTTTTCTGGTAAAATCGGGGGATATGTTTCAAGCCCAGCAAACATTTTTTGCTGAGCTTGCAAGTAAGTTGAACCTTTCACCATCATCCTCAGTTAAGGAAGAGGTGAAGAAAAGTGGTTCCGATGATGCGACCACAAAAAAGATTAATAGCGAGGCAATCTCTAATGGATTTGCCCTATTTTGATGGATCATTTAAAGTTTGGTCCAAGTTTGAGACTACGTTCAAAGAAACTAAGAAGGCGAATTCTCTAACTTAGAAAATTTAACACGTCTTCAGAAGCATCTTAAAGGTGATGCATTAAGGATAGTGGAACCACTATTGCTAGAAAGCAAAAATGTTCCAAAAATAATGGCTACCTTAAAAGAAAATTTTGGTAACCAACAAAAGATATATAAACAATTCAGAAATGATGTGAAGGAACTGAAGAATCCTAGAATGGATGTTCCAAAAAGCATAATAGAGTTTGTAACGACAATTGATAATCTTGTTACAAACATAAAGATAATGAATTCTGCAGGCTACATGCAGGATCAAGCCCTGATAGATGCGATCTTAGATAAATTGCCATTTAATCTAAGACAAGACTGGGCCCGAAAGGAAATTGATCGTAAGGATATTGCATCAGAAGCACATCCTTATGAAATTCCGACACTAGAGGATCTTCTCCAATGGTTGAAGCCTCAACAAAGAATTGCACAAGAATTAACAGAGTCAAAATTAAAAACCGATAAACAAATGAAACCAAGAGATAAGGTTCATATGCATTTAAATACCGATACCAACAAATGGTCCAAGGTATCTGATTGTCCTACGTTCCAAAAGTTGAACGTAGAGCAAAGAAAAGTCATACTTGTTAAAAATAAGGCATGTTGCAACTATTGCAATTTTGCGAATCATCAAACTAAAACGTGCTTTTCGAAATTAAAATGCAGCGTGAAAGGATGCGCACGCAAACACCATACACTGCTACATCAAAATTCAGAATGGTCGAATTCGAGTTCTGATAAAAACGAAAAGGAAGTTGAAAAAATTAATTATCATGAAAAGAAAGGAAAGGTTTTATACCAGATTGTTCCAGTAACATTGAAGAATAAGGATAAGCAGATTGAGGTCCTAGCGTTTCTAGATCCAGGTTCGTCGACAACATTAATCCTAGAAGAAGTTGCCCGACAACTTGAAATAAACGGAAAAAGGAAACCGTTAACATTATCTTGGACAAATGGCCAAGAGCAGGTAGAGAAGAGCAGCGAAAAAATTTCCATCCGAATAAAGGGTAATGGAGGAAAAACGTATCTCTTAAATAAGATACGAACAGTGAAGAAAATGTCTCTTCCTATGCAATCCATAAGAAAGAAGGAATTGGTAAAAAATTATCCTTATCTTGAAGAAATTGATTTTATGGATTATGAATTGGAAAAACCGAAACTTTTAATTGGTTTGCCTCATTCACAAATTAAAATGGAAAATCAACGAATTCATAAAACCGATTTCGTGGAAATTTTTGAAATTCGTGGATTTTCTATGAAAAGCGTGAAAAGGTTTTCCAAAAATGTGTCCGAATGTAATCTTTGTACCCATCATAAGGTTCATTAGAAAAAAAATTATGGCATCGCATTATTTTTCCAGATAATTGTGAAAGATCACAAAAACACTCATTTTTCAGAGCTATTTTTGATAAGACTCGGAAAATCCTCCGAATTTTCCAGCCATTTTCACCCGGTAGATAAATAAAAATATTTCAAAGGTCTGTATGTTTTTGGTTTTGGCAAATTTTTCAAAATTTCCATCGAAAATTTCCTAAAACCACCCGCGCGCATGGTACTTGGACGATGGCCTTAAGCAGACTAAAGGGACAAGAGAAAAGGATGCGTGAAAATCCTGAGTTGCGAAGGTGGTATAATGATAAAATATTGGAGTATGAATGAAAGTCATACGTAAGAAAATTAAACCAAGATGAGTTAATGCAAGATTCAAGACGAACATTCTACATTCCGCATTTTTCAGTTACTAATCCAAATAAAATTCCTCGAAAACCGAGGCTAGTGTTTGACGCAGCCGCAATTATAAAAGGACAATCCTTGAATTCCAAACTACTTTCAGGGCCTGACGCAACTACGTCTTTATGAAGTATTTTTATTAGATTCAGGGAAGGGAAACTTGCGGTTACTGGTGATATTCAGGAAATGTTTCACCAAGTTAAAATTAAAAAGGACGATCAAAACTCTCAACGTTTTTTGTATAGATTTGCAGAAGAAGAGGATATGTGTGTACGTCATGCAAGTAATGACTTTTGGTGCAACGTGCTCACCGTCGTGTGCACAATACGTTAAAAACCAAAATGCCATTAAATTCAAAATCGATTATCCAAAAGCGGTAACTGCGATAATTGAAAACCACTATGTGGATGATTATCTCGACAGTTTCGATTCAATAGATGAGGCTAAGGAAACTGTGGGAAATGTAATAAAGATTCACGCTCACGGACATTTTAATATAAGGAATTTTGTAACAAATTCCAAAGATTTAAAAAACTCATTGTCTGAGGACAAAATTATGCATAAGGAAGAAATCGTGCTAGGCGATGACGAGCAATCTTATGAAAAGATTTTAGGTGTCTATTGGAACGTCGTCGATGACACCATAAGATATCGAGTAAAGATGTCAGACTTACCTGAATGGCCTACTAAGAGACAATTACTATCCGCCAGCATGAGCGTTTATGAACCATTAGGTTTGATATCTAATGTAACAATTAAAAGCCGAATATTTATCCAAGACTTATGGAAATTAGGGATCGGCTGGGACGATAAAATCCCCGAACCAATGTATATGGAATGGAGCAAATGGGAAAAGCGAATTGACAGTCTAAAAGGAATCAAATTTCCAAGATGTTATTCTTATCTCTCAGAAGGAGTAAAAAGAGAGATACATACGTTTGTTGACGCTTCGGATAGAGCATTTGTAGCGGTTGTTTATATGCGAACAACATTTGATGACCGGGTCGACGTAACCATAATAGCTGCGAAGGCCAGAGTCGCGCCAACTAAACTCTTATCAATTCCCAGGCTGGAACTACAGGCCGCGGTCTTAGGAACTAGGTTAACTGAAACCGAAAGAGTCTGCGACTTAAGGTAGAAAAGGTAATATATTGGACAGACTCGACGGTAGTCTTGTCCTGGATTCAATCTGATCCCAGAGAATACAAGCAGTTTGTCAGCCTAAGAATCAGCGAGATTCTAGAATGCACATCGATAACGCAATGGAGATGGGTGAACTCGAAGAATAATCCAGCCGATGAAGCTACAAAATCAACAGAAAGGGAATCCATATGGAAGAATGGTCCAACGTTTTTGAAAGAAGATGAAAAATTGTGGCCTCTTAGACCGATCAAGTTGAATACCAAGGAAGATATAAAAGTAGTGAACTTAGTCAAAGAAACTAATTTCACGAAATTTGAATTTATCAACATCGATTGGTGTTCGAACTGGAAACGTGCTAAACGAGCCGTAGGAAGAATCCTGATTTATGTAGACATATTGAGATCAAAAATTAAAAATGAATCTTACGAACGGATCGTTACAAAAGAAGTTTTAGATCGAGCAGAAATATTATACTACGAAAGGCACAGTGGGAAGAGTATCCGGATGAAATGAGAAAATTACACTCGGATTTTCCGATAGATAAATCAAGTAAAATAATAAACTTAACACCATTCTTAGATACAGATGGATTAATGAAGTCGAAAAGTTGGATCGAAAATGCAACTATGCTTCCGTACGGTACTAGATATCCTATTATATTACCGAAGAAGCATCATGCAACTTATTTGATATTACAATTTTATCACGAGAAATTTTTTCACAAAAAAATGGACGCAGCAATTGCTGCAGTTAGACAAAGATACTGGGTAGTTGACATTCGAGCCTCGATGAAAAGAACAAAAGGTGCATGTCAAAGGTGCAGGAACGAAAGAGCTCGACCTAATCTACCCACAATGGCATCATTACCAATATGTCGGCTGAATGTGAACGTAAAACCGTTTACCTTCACAAGGGTTGATTACTTCGGTCCAATGACAGTTTCGATTGGAAGAAGAACGGAAAAAAGATGGGATGCGTTGTTTACTTGTTTATCAACACGTGCTGTTCATATTGAAGTAGCGAATAACTTAAGCACTGACGCCTTTTTTGTGTGTCTTAAGAATGTAATACACAGAAGAGGAAAAATTTCACAACTTTACAGCGATAATGGTACCAATTTCATAGGTGCAAATAACGAATTAAAAAAGATTCAAGAAAGGCTGACAGGTTATGGAATAGAATGGTTTTTCAACCCGCCATCCGCTCCGCATTTTGGCGGAGTATGGGAAAGAATGGAAAAAGAAGTTAAAAGTATAATGCCTTCACTTCAGACAACTATGCCTGAAGATATATTACGAAGTCTGTTAATAGAAATTGAGTTTATCATCAACAGCCGACCATATTCCTATCGAATCAGAGGATGATGAAGCGTTGACGCCAAATCATTTTTTGTTGGGATGCTCAGGAGAGACCGAACCAAAGTTAAACGACGTCTCAAAGGCAGAAGCTACTCGACAGCAATGGAAAAGAGTACAGCAAATTACGAAAGAATATTGGTGCCGATGGGTAAGGGAATATTTACCAAACCTCGCTAGGAGACCAAAATGGCAAGAGTCATCGACCTCTCTAAAGCTAGGAGACATAGTTATTTTTCCGGATGAAGCGAGAAAGGGAAAATGGATAAAGGGTCTCGTGGTTGAAGTACGACGCGCTAAAGACGGTATAATTAGGTCCGCCGTCATAAAAACACAAAAAGGAACAGTAGTAAAACCTACAGTTAAATTATCGGTGATGGACGTAAAGCCTAGTGAACCAAAAATAAGTACCGACACTCAAGATGCAGTGGAGATCTCACAAATGAAAGGAAACAACGAACAGAAAATTGCCATCGAGTCTAGTAACAAAAGACCTACCCGAAGACAGAATACAAAATTGAAAAATATTTGTTTGGCAGCCTTGGCTTTGATGATGATAATATGTCAAGCATTTGGAACCATTGCTCCTGGATTGATTGCATACGATTGTGCGAATCCGGAGATAAATATAACTACATATTCGTTGCTGGACGTAGCACCATGTTTTCCACGGACAAATAATTTAACGACAATAGAAGTTCCAATACAAGTTTTACAAAAAAATGCGAAAGGATCTGCTCATGCGTATCAATGTAAAGTCATCTTGAAAAGATCTATACGACATTGTAGGATGCATTCTCACACGTCGGACTATCAATATGGCTATTCTCATTCGGTTAAGGAATTCGCGAATGAAGAGTGCAGAATAACTCACTTATTGAATTCAGTACGTTTGACTCAAGAGACTAGAATTAACGAGGTCAAGAGAAACGGAACGACTCATGGAGAAGTACTAATAGTCGGTCATGTACAAGGAAGCTCGTGTAAGGGTGGAATTTACCGAACACCATTTTACACCTGGGTAGACGCATTGGTTTACTATGAGTAAGCAATTTCATTGTACGACTATACAAGTTCTGTGGATTATGGAAATGATCAGATAACACTACGCAACGGAATAGTTTGTACGTACTCCCTAGGGAAATGTTTAGACGGGGAACAAGGATATATGACATGGGATATAAACGGCGATAAACGTTGCGAAGACGATGAATTCGAAGTAATTTATCAAGGGATGGTAAATAAAACTGTGGATGCTGGTAAGAAAAGAAATACGCAAGCCGTATATAGCGCTATTTCAGACTAACATGTGTTTTCCGTGAGAACCAGAGATCCAACTCGTATATGTGGATACAATGGTTACAAAACCGATCATCCGAGAATATTGATCCTAGAAGAAACAGAATTCAAATCGCCATTCATAAGACGTCCGAATGGAAAAAATTATGACTTGTTTACTAACTTTAACTCAAAAATTACGCTAGTAGAGAGCTACATTGGGCAAAAGTTTGAGGAGATCTATAATACAATTATGACAGAAATGTGCAAGGTTGACAAGACGATAATGGAGACAAAACTGACTCTAGCTCGGCTTAATCCAACGGAGTTCGTTTCAGGGATAGTGAAGCGATCTGGATACACAGCTGTTGTAGCAGGAGAAGTTTTACACATTCTGGAATGCAAACCTGTCTATGTCACGCATAGAACAGCGGAGCGATGTTATCAGGAAATCCCAGTAAAGTATAACGGGACTGAAATTTATTTAGCTCCAGTTTCAAGAATCCTTCAAATGAGGGGAACCGAAATAGATTGTACACCAATCCTTCCTGCGAAGTATATGTTTGGCGGAAGATGGTATACTACAGATTGTCGTTTGAGAGAAACGACGTCGCCAAATAAATTAACTACGGACATAGTCACGACGTGGACGTATACGCCGCTACCAAGTCAAAGCAAAGCGGAGTTTATGATGCCGATAGCATTGAAAAGATGCGTAATATGATTTATGATCAAGGAGAAAAAAGAATCGCTTCAAATGTACTTCATAAAATTTTATCGAGTCAACAACCAAACCTACAAGGATATAATTTTGACGCCTTAGTATCGGAAAGAGTGATAGAGAACGCTCCGAATAGATATTGGGAAAAATTAATATCTTGGACGACATGGCTGGGAAATTTAACTTCTACATTCTTGGGAATTTACATGATAGGGAGAATATTGAAGTTTGTGGTAGACACAATAATGCATGGGCGTATATTGTACGATATTTATGGATTAGGGTGGCAGTTAATTGCTTCATTTTGGGATTCACTAACTATTTTCTTGTCTCATAGAAACTCGTTGCGAAGTCTCAACAAGAGGCAGATAGGAACGAAATAAATAACTCAGGCGAATGTGAAAACGTTCAAATAGAGGAAAGAAGAACTGCACCATTATATCCTACATTAACGAGAAACGATTAATATCAGCCACGGTTATTTTGTAAATCGATGTGGTGGATTTACGGGGGTTGGAAATGCGGCTGACAGTTTCACCAGCGTGCCTAGATTTAAGTCCCATACTAGGATTCTAAATTTAAGCTAGCGAGAAATGAAATCTCCCGCATCGTCGAGCTCCCGGGTTACGACATCGAATCATAAAATCCGTTAGAAATAAGAGCAACGACCGATGTCGTCGTTTAAAGAGCTAAAATAAAATAATGTAAGCACTTATCTCGGGCAGGGTTATGACCTCCTCGAAGAAGGAAGGAATAGCATAAAACACATGCCTCGAGACAAGTGAATGACCTCCTTGAAGGGAGGAGAAACAGCTTGATTTAACTTGTCGTAGTTGGGATCGCAAGCTGGGCAACGTAAGGAAAAGAAGGAAATAAGGGGTCGTTGAATGCCTGTGTTCTCTCTCTTCCTTATAGCATAACCACGCATGCGCACAAGCCTAGGAAGGTAAGAAACATGAAATTCAGGCTTATGCGCAAGCGCGGAATAAATTAAGAACTAACATTAAACGTAAGTCTTTTCAAACTTGTAGTATATAAGGAAGAATTGTTATCAATAAAATGTAGTAGCAGTACGAAGGTGGAACTTAAATCATAAAAGAAAGAAAGAACCCCACATCGACCATGTATAATTTATGTATAGGTGTATACATATCAGTTCTTCCTTTTTTAGAAGTTATGCTATTACTAACTATTTATACATATTTACAGATATTCATTCATTTTAATTTCACATATAAAGATTTTCATTCTTTAATTTTATTTCATATCGGACTATTCCATACTGAATTCATTTCATATGGTTTAAAAATAATTTGTATCAATTATAAACGTAATCCGAATTGTCAGTTTTTTTCTTAACTCTTTTCGAACGCCTTAGGTAGCCCCCCGGCAAGTTCGCCGTTGAGGCATTTCGTTTTCGATCTCCAACCTTTGCCAGAGTATGCTCTGGGAATCCCCGGAACAAACCATCATCTAAGCCGCTTCCAGTTCCTTTATAATTCTCCTCCTGCTCCAATCCATCCAATTTGTCGACAACTGTACTAGGGCCCATCAGAATGTTCGGCATTGCTTCTGGGTCCCGATCATTACAACGCACTATCTGATTTCGATGCGCCATGAGGGCCACGTTTCCAAGAAGTACCTTGAATGTATTCAACGAAAATTGTTTTAGGAATGTTGTTTTTACCCATCTGTTTGGTAAGTGATAATGGTGGTTTTTATACCAAACGGTATCACTCTCTATCAGATCACTTAAGTCATCACTTCGACTGAATTCCTTATTAACTTGTTTTGGAATCTCTTCCGTATTATCATCACTTAGGGTTTGCGGTAATGAGATATTTTTTTTATAATTATTTTTAGGATTTAACAGATCAAGTAAGGTTTTTGGTTTATAATTGAATATATGTGAGAAAATGCCCTTCTATCGTCATATTATAATTTCTATAATTTATTAAAAATAAATTAATCTTATCCTCCAAATCAACATTAGCCAATTCTGGCTCTAATAAAAACTTTTTAAAACTTCTTTTGTTGTCCTAACAAGTCTTTCGGCCTGGCCGTTACTTGCAGGGTTATATGGTGGACTTTTCAACACCTTAATTACTTGGCTTTCTACAAAGTTTGTAAATGAAAAAGAATTGAATGGAGGACCCCCGTCAGAAACCAGAACATCTGGTAAGCCAAATCTAGCAAATAAGCTACCAATTTCTTCACCACCTTTGCACAATCCGTACCTTTCCTTATCCATTCTACCTCCAACCACTTTGAGAATGAATAAAAAAGTGTGGTGAGAAAAATGAAAAAAATCGATATGAATTCGACTAAAAGGTCTTGTAGTAGATGTCCAATGAGACAAAACCTTTGTTTTTGGCACTACTACCATACTACTACAAACTTTGCATGTCGTAACATAATTTTCAATATCTTTGTTTATCCCAAACCAGTACACTTGTTTTCTTGCCAACTGTTTCATTGTAACCATTCCCGCGTAGTTGGCATGTAAAAGTTTAAATATCCCGCTTTTCATTTTGTGGGGAATTACCACCCTATTTTGATACAATACGCATCCGTCTATAAGTTCCAAATCATTCTGATTGGCGAAAACGTCTAATAAGCGTTTGTTCAACTTTTTCGGCCAGCCATCACGCATAAAAGTCATAATCTGTTTTAAGAAAATGTCGTCATTTGACTCTTTGGCAATAATAACAAAGTCAATTGGGAATTCATTGCTAAAATTTATGCTTCTTATAAAATTTTGATCTACGGGAACCGACTGCTCTAATGGGAATCGCGAACAGAAATCCGCATTACCCATTTTTGCAGAAGGCCTGTACTGGATTTCGAAGTCATAAATTCAAGAATATATCTTTGAAGTCTTGTTACAAATGTTGATTTTTTGCCTTCTTTGCCGAATATTCCTATCAAAGGCTTGTGATCAGTGTAAGCGATGAACTTTTGCCCATAAAGGTATTTGTGGAATTTTTTTTATTGTACAAGCTAAAGCCAAGGCTTCTAGATGAAGAATTGGATATCGCTTTTGCGCGTCATTTAACGTAAAAGAAGTAAAACAAATTGGCTTTTCTATGCCATCTATTACATGTGCCATGACACCTCCAAGACCATAGCCTGAGGCATCTGTAACGACCACAATCTTCTTTCTAGGATCGTAAAACTCTAATATGTTAGCTAAAATCAAGGATTGTTTACTATCTTGAAATGCTTTCTCGCAATTTTTATCCCATATGAATTTGACATCTTTTCTCAACAAATTGTAAAGATAAAACAACTTGGAAGACATATGAGAAACAAACTTATTATAATAGTTGATTAATCCTAAATAGGATTTCAACTCGTTCTCATTTTTAGGTATTTTTGCATTTTGAATAGTTGATATTTTATCTGTACTAGGTAATAATCCATTTTCGCTTATTATATGTGCCAAATAATTCAATTGCGAAACGAAAAATTTGCATTTATCTAAGTTTTCTTTTATATTTGCCTTTGCAAGTCTATTCAATACTAAGTCTAGTTTATTACGACAATCGTTCAGGTCTTTACCTGCAATCAACACGTCGTCAAGATAGCAATAAACTCCATCAATTCCATTCAAAACTTGGTCCATAACTTGTTGAAATATTGAAGCGCTAGAAGATGCACCCTGTGGTAAACGGTTGTACGTAAACAAACCTTTAATAGTATTTATTACCATGAATTTCTTAGACCGCTCTGTTAAGGCTAGCTGTGTATATGCGCCTTGCAAGTCAAGTGAACAAAAAACCTGGCAGTTTCCCAATTTAGCAAATAAATCGTTATCAGAGGGCAAAGGGTAAGTATTCGGTATCAAAATTTTGTTTACCGAAACTTTGCAGTCAATCACAAGTCTAATCTGATCATCTTTCTTCATAACTACTATCACAGGTGATGCCCATTCGCTGGTCTTTACCGGCGTTATCACATTCTCTTTCTCTAACTTATCCAAGTATATTAAAACTTTCGCCCTTAGTCTGAAGGGTACGTCGTAAGCTTTCTTGAAAATAGGATTTTCATTTTTTAAAACTGTTATAACCTATACTAGCCGGTAGGGAGGTGATATTTCCTACTTAGTAACTATACGAGGTGTACGATATAACAATCAGCTGTAAACTATCTATTGTCTTAAACTCTGAACGCTGAGCCAGCAGCATTCAGGGCTGTAGTACCGGGTGGTCACCACAGTTCTTCCCCCTTTAGTTCAAACACATATAAATGAAAATGGCGAAACTTCACTGCCATAAAATTCAAACTAAGTTCGAAAACGGCCAAACTTCACTGCCGTGGAAACTTATTTAAACTAATTTTTAAAAGTATCAATAAAACACGAAATCGGGATCTTTTCGAGGACGCTTCGATCTCCTCGAACGACGTAAACTGATGGACTGATGACTCGAACTTTCCGCCGAACTCGTTTGTTTCGATCGCAAGCACTGCCGCGTAGACGTGCCTTCTTGAGGATCAACCTCCACCGCGACCCGAACCACCACCATCCGAATCACAAACCATTGGTTGATCGTCAGGTGTGTCTCGGTAAATAAACGAATCCGCCGCGAAACCGAGCAAGTCGCTAGCATCGTCGTCAAAGCTCTCGTCGTTATCTTCTTTCCTACTTCGTTTACGTGCTGGACTGCTCTCCTTTCCCTTCGCAAAAATCAAACCACACCTTTTCTTGTTAGTGCCAAACACCTTGAGTTGATTGCGGTGCGCCAGATACACCCGACATTCAACGGAAACCTGAAATGTATTTAAAGAAACACGTCTTAGAAACTTGGCTTCAAGCCATCGTTGAATATCGGTAGGTCTAAAATTCTTAAAATAAATTAATTCTCCTGGGCGCAAAGAGTCAATCCAGTCACGAAGTCGGTGTTTATCTTTGGTATGTCTGTTATTTACAGGTACATCCAACTTCACGCTTCGTCAAATGATTCCTAAAACTATTTCTAGGATGGATTATATCCAACAACGTCTTGGGCTTAAAACTAAGCAGCCTCTCGGAAGGAAACGAACGACCATCTTCCAAACATGTATTCCTATAGCTAAACAAAAAGTACGAAACTAAATCATCTGTACTTAAACCTGCCATTTCCGGATCCAACAAAAACTTCTTTAAACCATCTTTCACCAATCTTACCATACGTTCTGCTTGTCCATTGCTCGATGGATTATACGGTGGACTCTTCATCGCCTTTATGTTGTGTTTCTGTGAAAAATCAATAAATTCTTTGGAATTAAATGGTGGTCCGCCGTCCGTAACTACCGGTAACCCAAACCTTGCAAAAACGCTGATAAACTTCGACTTGACACTCCTGGCATCAGTACTAAACTTCATGTACTCAACCTCGAGCCATTTTGGAAAACTGTCAACAATGACCAGAAAAGCTTTTTTGTCGAAATGAAAGAAGTCCGCATGGATGCGGGTAAACGGTTTTTTTTGTTGGAATCCAGTTAGAGTACGGAGCTTGCTTCGAAACAACATTCATTTGGCAACACACTCTGCATGATTTGACGAAACTTTCAATGTCACTATTCATGCCGTACCAATAAACCGTCCTTCTTGCCATTTGATTAATCTTGGTTATTCCGGAATGGCTTTTATGTAACAATTTCAGGATCTGCTTTTGTAAACTTGCAGGTATAATGACACGATCCTGATACAGTAAACATTCTTCTACTTGTTCTAAATCTTGGTGCTGTGCATAAACATCCAAAAACATTCGATCCAACTTCTGCGGCCAACCATGATTCATGTAATAAACTATTTGTTGCAAAAACTTGTCTTTCTCTGTCTCAATTGCAATCAAAGCATGATCTATCGGAAACTCATTCGAAACATTTAAACTCTTGATAAACTCTCTTTGTAAAGAAGCTGGTACATTTTCTGGCAAAGGAAACCTTGAGCAAAAATCTGCATTGCCCATTTTTGTTGACGGTCTATAAACAATGTCGAAATCGTAAATACTCAGTTCAAGTACATATCTTTGTAAACGCGTCACAAACAAAGTATTCTTGCCTTCTTTACCGAAAATGCCAATCAACGGCTTATGATCAGTATACACAGTAAACTTCTTTCCAAACAAGAGTTTGTGAAACTTCTTAATGGTGCTCACAACTGCTAAATTTTCTAAGTGCAAAATTGGGTAGGATTTTTGTGCATTCGTTAAACTGAAGGAGGTTAAACTAATGGGCCTCTCTTCTCCATTGATTTGATGTGCTATTACTCCACTTAACCCATAACTGCAAGCATCTGTTACAACGACAACAGGCTTATTCGGATCATAAAACTCTAAAAGCTTTGAGCTCAACAACCTTGCTTACAGCTTTCAAACACTCGACTACACTCAGCATTCCAGACAAACTTAACGTCTTTCTGTAACAAACGATACAGACAGCTAAGGCGTGCGGACAAATTGGGTAGAAATTTACCATAGTAATTTACTAAACCCAAAAATGCCTTAAGCTCAGAGACGTTGTTCGGAATACTAGCTCTCCGAATAGTCTCGACCTTTTCTGGACTAGGAAACAATCCTCTGTCGCTCAAAACATGTCCTAGAAACGGCAAACTCGAAACAAACCACTTGCATTTCTGCAAATTGACTTTTATGTTGGCTTTAGACAAATTTTCTAAAACCACATTAAGCCTTCGCGCACAGTCTTCTTTGTCCTTGCCTGCTATCAAAACATTATCTAAGTAAACGTAAACTCTGTCGATATTTTTCAAAACTTGATCCATGATCCGTTGGAATATAGCTGCACTAGAAGAAGCACCTTGTGGCAAACGATAATACGTAAACAAACCTTTGATTGTATTTATCACTATGATTTTCCTAGACTTTTTAGATAATAATAACTGTGTATACGCGTCAACCAGATCAAGAGAACAGAAAACTTTAGCACCAGCCAACGAGGCAAACAAATCCTGAGTTAATGATAACGGATATGTATTAGGGATCAAAACTTTACAATCAATGACCATCCTTTTTTCACCACAACTATTACCGGAGATGCCCATTCACTTGCCATCTTTTTCTAATCTATTTAAATGTTCTAAAACTTTATCTTTTAATCTGAATGGAACGTCATAAGCACGCTTAAACACCGGCAAACTTACTCTGTATCTCTGCAACGGTCTGGTCTGTCGAAACTGCAAGTTGATTGATGTTGCTTCCAAACGCTCTTCTTTAATAAGGAACAAACAGATCCAGCCAATCTCGTCCAAGCAAAGGCGTGAAACAGTTGTCGCTTCGCAAAACAATCAGATAAACATCTTTTTTTCTGATTATTAAACTCGACAGAAACTTGAATCTGTCCTTCAATTTTACTTTTTTTGCTTTGTTCTTCAAGTCATAACAAAAACGACGTACATGACCTTTCCTCCGACAGAAGTTGCAAAACAACTTTTAAGTCCTGGATAAAGAACGATTCCTGCGATCAAAAGAAACTGAACGGCTTCGACTTCTCCTTCTGCTTGGTTCTCAACTCTTTCCTCGTGAGCGATCTCGAGAAACTACACGACTGTCACGCTTCCCAAGTCTGTTCAAAACGCTAACACGAGTCGAATCACCAGAGATCAACTTAGCTCTTGCTCCTGCTAACTTTCTGTTCACAATGAAATTCTCCGCTTTGGCCAGAGTTAAATCCTCCTCATCAAACAAACGCTGCTGCAAATCCTTGTTGCTGATACCACAAACCAGTTTATCACGAATCGCCATGTCCTTAAACTCTCCGAAATCACACATTTCTGCCTGGAGCTTGACAGCAAGAATAAAATCCTCACTTTCATTCGGACCTTGGACACGTTGATAAAACTTGTACCGCTGGATCAAATCGCTTTCCGTCTTATCGTATCGCTTCTTCAGAGCATCCGTAATCTCTTTAAACGACACGGTTTTCAAATCTTTTCCGGGAAAAAGAAGCGTCAGTTCACTATACACTTCTCTACTACAAGTAGCCAAAAACGACACTTTTTGCTCCTCCGGACTTGTCACTTTATGATGCGCAAACACCCAATATAACTGCTCCAAAAACTGCGCGAACGGGATCGTGCCGGGAATAAACGGCTCTATTTGATTCACCAACGGCATACTTGACATAGTGAGAAAATAAACGAAATAAAAACACAATTTGATTTGAATTGTTTTTATTATTATTATTTAATAAACGGTAAACTTTTTCTTTCAGTGTAAACTGGAAGATCGAATCAAAACAAACTGAATTCGACTTCGAAATAAACAAACAAGTTCTATTCGCTAAACTGGTACGCGATAAACAATGAACTTTTCAATTCCGTTTTGTGCAAGAAACTAAAGGTAAACAGCGATAAACATAAAATTCATATACAACAAAGCAAAGCGATAAACAACAGTCGCCGATGAAACAAATTTTTGTTGCGAAACAAATAGATGTTGCAAACAAAACTCGGGTGCTACAACTCTATGTTGATGGTAGTATGCAACATAAAACCAAAATCAAAAATGGTTTTTCTGATGCTTAACTCACTTTCTAACAAAATGAAGCGTAATTCTTTTTGTGTGCTAAACAATCAGAATGCCTTCAAATGCACTTTTTAAACATGCACTATAAACTTTGAATTAAACAAAACATGCAAAAACTCACGTGATCGTTGACCAAACCTACGGCAAATAAACCAAAACAAACTATTCCGGAGAAATAGACGGGTCTTCCTTTGTCGGATGATAGCGATCCAACAGAAAGCTTCTGTTATCAAGCGGTTATTTTCGCAAAAACACCTCACAAAACCAAGCCACCAAAAACGGGATAAACTAAAACTTTTTCCACCGTTGAAACATTTGGCGGGTTAAACAGTTTTTCTACCGCTTTTGCTTGCGGGACTTTCCCTCTACCAACAAGATGCCGGAAAAAAACACGTAAACGGTCTCTGGTAAACTTAACACCAGGAATAAGCACTGCTGAAATCACTATTTTAACGCGAAATTGAACTATTTTTCCTCGTCGCCACTGTTATATCCGATACTAGCCGGTAGGGAGGTGATATTTCCTACTTAGTAACAATATGAGGTGTACGATATAACAGTCAACTGTAAACTATCTATTGTCTTAAACTCTGAACGCTGAGCCAGCAGCTGTTCACTCAGGGCTGTAGTGCCGGGTGGTCACCACGAAAACTAATTCCGCCTCAAAACCTTCAATGGGTGTAGAAAAATATTTTTTGAACACAGTAGCAAATTTTTCTTTGATTTCTTCAATTATTTTTTTATCATTTGTCTCATACGTTTTATATATTTATTCATTTATTGTCCCATTTGAAAATAATTGTCTCCATTTAGGAAAAAAATATCAAGCCGATTTCGACCAACTGAAGGCGTAAAGTTAAAATCTGTGTCCAATACAAGAAGTTTTAATTTCCTCTCCAAGCCATTAAGCTTTACCAATACGTTTGTTTCTCCCTCAATTTTGAGTTTGGAACCATTTACCACATGCAATCTCTTACTGCATTTACTTAAATGCTTTTTGAACAAATAAAAATATTGGCATTTGTCCATAACAGAAATTGTTGAACCACTGTCAACTTCCATGTGTATCAAACGATCGTCAATCCAGACATTTATCAGACATGGTTCGCTTATTCTATTGATTGACGTAACACACATACATTGCAGTTCACCTTGGTTCCATTCAGCCCATTCGTCCTCGCTGTCCGTATCTTCTCTATTACCAGTTGCCATCCGGTCATTAAAGAAGTCAGCTTTTTCTCTGCGCTACTCCCAGGCTTTGCTGTATCTATGAACCTTACTGTGTCTCTTTTTAAATTTTTTAGTTTAAAACACGTTCTTTTAATGTGTCCTTTCAACCCGCAATGATCACAAATCAAATCTGTATAATTTCGTTTAAATTTGTTCTCATGATGTTTTTCATTGTATCGATTGTTTCTGTTGTGATCGTAAACTTTGTACCTGTTAAAATTGTTGTTTTGACTATATTTGTTATTGTATCTGAATGTTTGATGTGTATTTTTGTTGTAATTACCTATGCTGGGTTTATTGTCGTATTGTTTACCTATTTTGTTTATTTCTGTACCCTCTATAACCTAATCGCTCATGAATTGGTTTCTTTATTGAGTTTATATTTTCAGGTGGACCATATGAACTATGACCGGGGACTGTTCCAAAATTAGGGAAACATGAATTAACTTTCAAGGTGCGCGCATTGTCTTTCGCCATACACCACGTAGTTATGAATCGGTCCATAGATTCTACCGTCAACTTTTCTTCATTCAACAACAACTGCTTTAAGTTCTCGTCCCGCAACCCAGCAGTAACTCTTTCGTGAATGGCTAATAGTATGTTCACATTAGCGCTGATATCAAGTGATAACATATACGGATATACTTGATATCCGATGATATCATGTGCGATATCACTTGATATATCATACAATTTGATGTCAACGCGGATCATCATTTTGGCATGATATCCGGGATGTCATGTGCGATATCATGTCGAATTGTCAAAAATCGCAACTAGCAACAATGGCATTGAACGCACTCATTTATGAAGGTCACTTTGAGAGTGACAATAAACAATCATTACAATTTCAAATTTTTCAACAAATACTGGCGTTCGGAGACAATTAATTGCAAGACTTTAACTATTCGCGACGACGAAGTTGAGTTTGACAGCTTATGTGTGTGAAGTAGAAGTAAACAAGCAGGCGCAAAAAAAGTGCTAAATTTCAAACGTACCGTTTCTATCGATTTTCGCTTTGCTGTTTGAAATGGTTAGTCCTGGTGTTTCTTAAAATCCTCGAAGATACTAATTATGTTAAATAATATAAAATCGTCGCTATGTGCGATGCCTATTTTCCCGTTTTAAAAACAGTGATCGGTATCTGAAGAAAAGTAAACAAAATTTCAGAACAACATTTATGAATGAAAATCTATCACTATGATTAATAATTATTTAAATTGTTCTAGAATTACATGTTTTCTACTCGTGGTGTAATTTTTTCATATAAGTGTTTCCTTTAAATGTGAAAATAATTCATTTTTCGATTCATCATTAGGAGCCGTTAAAAAGTGATACGTGTAGTGTATGTGTGAACTTGTCGGATGTTTTCAGCTACGCTGCTGGAGGAAGCCGCTTGATAGTCGAAGGTGAAAGAGTATTCAAGGCTGGGCACCTTCTGAGAGTTGGAATAGATGAGGTCCACAATGATGGATTTGGCATATTTTCCACTTGCCTGCAGTCATCCTCTCCAAGTGCCGAGCCGCATACAATGAAAATTCGCACCGGCAGAGAGTTTTCTACTTGGTTATTTTTATGCACTTGCAAAGCCGGTAATGGAAAATGCAAACATGTGATGGTAGTTCTGAATCATTTATGGAGGTTTGTTTACGGAATATCAGTGTGAAATTATCAATCACAAACTTTTTTCTTGTTATTAGAAATCCAGTTGTACCTTTGCTCACTGTAACAGATTTAAAACAAGTGGAGCAAAACCCCTGCAAAAACTGCTTCAGATATATACAAGGTCACAAAATTGAAGGATCTGTGTTTCAGTAAACAATGGTTAGGTGATACAGCACTACCTAATATTGCTCTAAACGAATCTAACTTTGAAGAAACCCCTGAAAAAAAATCCACTTGAACAGCAATATTTGCAGTATTGAAACTGATGAGTCAGAAAATTCCCAGATTTTGAATCACTTTGTGGAAGGTATTCTAATGTTTTTAATAATGTTTGTTGAGTTTTGACTTGATTTGTATGTTTCAGCTTTCCCAGAATGTTCTCTCTTCTACGAGATGCACGGTAGACCAACAAATACAAACGAGCCCAAAATATTAAATAAAAATCTTCGATCTAATCTCACAAACTCTATAAAAAACCTGTTAACCCTATAGTTCCGGAACAGGAAGTAATATAAACAACAAATTAAGGGATTCCGTATGAAACTGTAAGACTTTTCTTTTGAACCTATAAGTTTGTGAAAATCGATTTGGCCATCTCCAAGAAAAGTAAGTGAGATCCTTTTTGCAGTTTTTGATCACTATTTCCAATTCTCTATTCTCACTTCTTCCGAAACAGGATTCAGATAAACGGAATAGCCGTTTACTACCAACAAATATGACCTACAAATTGGAAAGTTTTGAACGTAGTTAAATTCTCACTATCTCATGCTCTATTTCGAATAAACCAATTAAACGAAATCTAACAAACGTTACTGTTACTTCTGCATATGTAAGTCAAGCTAAAAAGCATAAAACATGTAATTAATAATAATAATAATAATAATAATAATAATAATAACAATAATAATAATAATTATTATTATTATTATTATTATTATAATCATTATTATTATTATTATTATTATTATTATTATTATTATTATTGACATCACTACACAACGTGTACGAAATAGAACAAGCACGCCGTGTTCGTTTTGTGTTTTCTTCTTCTTTCGGTGTAGGTTTAAAGACAGTGTGAACTTTAATTCAAATCAAGATTTGTGAAAATCGGTTCAAGCATCGCAGAGAAATCGAAGTGAATTTAATTTTAGGAATTTTTCTTCTCCACTTTCGGTGCTCTTGGAACAGGAAAAGAGGGGACCAGTAGTGCCGAATTAAGTTTTCATGCCCACAAACTAACAAGCTCTGAAAACTAGAAGAATTTATCGGACAGTTTTATGGAATTTGTACCTGTTTTTAACAATCGTTCGTGGAAAAATACTAATAAAATTGGTAATTTTTCACTTATCACGCTTTAGTTCCGAAACCGGAAGTCGGATCCTAATAAAATGTTCCATAAATTTTTAGGATATTATAAGACCTTTCATTTGAATCTTAGTTTGCAAAAATCGGTTGAGTTGTTCAAGCGATAATTGAGTGTAAACTTTTTCTCAAATTTTCACATATTACCATATAACTCCGGAACCGGAAATCACATTCAAATGAAATTCAATAGCAATCTATGGGACCATAACACAGACTGACAGACAGAACACTCAAATTAGATTCTTCAATCATTTTAACGGTCATTTCGAATATTCCTTTATTTGGGACCATACTCACATGTGTCATGATGGCGCCACGTTACCCTATCAAAAACATCATGTCTGTCATCTAGACTGTGTTTATTTTTTTCATTTACCGACAGAGTTGCCATTCAAACAGAATTACCTGTAATGTATTGATTTGTATACGTCCATGCGAATTTCATGCAGGATACAGATTTAATACATATTGCCAAAACTATATACATAATTGTGCCTATTTCTCATCCTCCAACGCAAGACAAAATCGAACCCGTTTTGTTACAATATTTACTTGCTTCTGGTCTGCCACCACTTAACTTCTGGTGAAAACTACCAACACAATAAAAAATAGTCTAGATGAACAACGTTGAGTCAAATAAATGGTTACCTTCCAACATCGCGAAAAAGTTAAATATTTTATCAACGTAATCCAATAATTTATTGTGACGATTCATTTTCAAATATTTTAATGAAATCAGGCATCCCTGCAAGCAGCTGATCGGTGTTGACAAACGAGGGGAAACCAACTAGTAAAAAAACTTTTACATAACACAAGGAGTGTACAGATAGTAAATAGTTCGCGCAGTACAATATAGATGGAGCTAGTGCATCACGAAAAATTATTTTTTATAAGAATTTACTCATACTGTCATGTCTGTTAGTCTGTGACCATAATACCTTTTATTTGAATCTTAGTTTGTGAAAATCGGTCAAGCCATCTCTGAAAAAAGTGAGTGCATTTTTTTTTCACTTTTTTGGTACATATCATCCTATATCTCCGGAACCGGAAGTCGGATCAGAATGAAATTAAATAGCAGGCTATGGGACTGCGGACACATACACACACGGACACATACACACACGAACATATGCACACACGGACACATACACACACAGACATTTGCTCAGTTCGTCGAGCTGAGTCGAATGGTATATGACATTCGGCCCTCCGGACCTCGGTTAAAAAGTCGATTTTCACAGTGATTGCATAGCCTTTCTATATGAGAAAGGCAAAACACCTCAATACTTCGTAAAAATCACCAGTACCATGCCCAGGTACAACTAAATATGTTCATTCTTGAATGCACTTCAGCAGATTTTGTTATTTATTCTGAATTTGACGATCAGTCACAGACTAACAGACATGACAGTATGAGTAAATTCTTATAAAAATAATTTTTCGTGATGCACTAGTTCCACCTATATTGTACTGCGCGAACTATTTACTATCTGTACATCCCTTGTGTTATGTACAAGTTTTTTTACTAGTTGGTTCCCCCTCGTTTGTCAACACCGATCAGCTGCTTGCAGGGATGCCTGATTTCATCCAAATATTTGAAAATGAATAGTCGCAATAAATTATTGGATTACGTTGATAATATATTCAACTTTTTCGCGATGTTGGAAGATAACCATTTATTTGACTCAGCGTTGTTCATCTAGACTATTTTTTATTGTGTTGGTAGTTTTCACCCGAAATTAAGTGGCGGCAGACCAGAAGCAAGTAAATATTGTAACAAAACGGGTTCGAGTTTGTATTGCGTTGGAGGATGAGAAGTAGGCACAATTATGTATATAGTTTTGGCAATATGTATTAAATCTGTATCCTGTATGAAATTCGCATGGACGTATACAAAACAATACATTACAGGTAATTTTGTATAATTGGCAACTCTGTTGGTAAATGAAAAAAATAAACACAGTCTAGATGACAGACAGGATGTTTTTGATAGGGTAACGTGGCGCCATCATGACACATGTGAGCAATGTCCCAAATAAAGGAATATTCGAAATGACCGTTAAAATGATTGAAGAATCTAATTTGAGTGTCCTGTCTGTTAGTCTGTGGTTTTACCTTCATATCCTGCACTAATGTAAATTATGCTTCCACCAGGTGACACACCAACCAAATATTTTGCCGTGTCACGTGATTTATAGTGCGAATATGTATTGATTCTGCAATGCAAACACTTGGGTTTCATTATTGAAATTTCAGTGCAGTCCAGCACAGCAACAACGTCTTCAAAATCAGGCCTAAAGTAATAGGGTGTATTGTTAGCAATTTGCTTCTCAGAAGGCCAATATATAAGCGGTTTGAGAGCAGCACTCAGGTATGGTAAAGTTCTATGTAAACAAGACGAAATCGTTTGAGAGTGCAAACGAAATATACCCGATATACACCGAAATGTTAGATTGGTTTTTAATGTGGAACACATTTTTGTTTTCTATATAGCGGTGCAAACTAGAAACTCAAGACAAATACACGTAGAAATGTGGTCAGGTTTTGAACAATTACAGCTCAGTCAATTTTGTATCAATTATTAATATTATGTCACCATTTGATTGGAAATATTTCTACGTATTGATTTGAATGTTCATAGCCATGTATTTTTGATTTTATATCATTGAAATCCTTATTAATAGCTAGCAGTGTCCTATTTTGGCCAGTTCATCTTCATTAAAATTACATTCATCGGTTTTTCTCATTCATTCTTTTTAGTTTATAATGTTTGCATCATGATTGCAGAAAAAATCCACAAAAATACAAAAATTTTTTTCGCAGTTGTCTACCTACCCAAGCTATGGGTAAAAACCGCCATAGATCCGAGAAGGATCCAAAGGATGCTAAGCGTCTGAAGCCAAGTGATGTACAGGTAAACGACCGTTTGCTGAGTAAAAACCAATATGCTGATCTGCCAGTAGATGTCGAAGAGGAACTGCAGAAGAAGGAAAAAATGCCGCCTTTCTACCTGAAGGGCTTCCCACCAACTCTACGCTCGGATTTCAACACAATGATCAGCAAAGGACTATAGGAAACAATCCGTTCATGTAACTGTTCCGGCTTTGAACCACTACAAAGGAGTGGAATGCTATCTGAAGCAGACACAAGCGGAATACTTCACACACGATATTGCCGCCAACAAACCTATGAAGGTTGTACTTCGAGGACTACCCGACATGATGGGAGCCGAACTAAAGCAGGCACTGTCGGAGGCTGGACTAAAGTCTTTGATGGTGTTTAAAATGAAGCGACATAATACGGACAAAAAGTTTAGAGATCAACTGTACCTGATTCATCTGGAGAAGGGCTCCATCACCATGAGTCAACTGAAAACAATTAAATCGTTATTTCACATAATCATCGAATGGCAAAAGTATAAACCGGTACATCGGGATGTCACACAGTGCACGAACTGTTTGAACTACGGCCATGGAGCGAGGAATTGCCACATGAAAAGTCGGTGCGGGAAATGTGCCGATTCACACAATACCAACGATTGCCTACTAGATGACATCGCTGTAAAATGTGTGAACTGTGATGGCGACCATCCATCTACTAGCAAATCGTGTCCCAAACGTGCTGAGTTCACAAAAATTCGACAACAGGCGTCCCGTAAACAATCAACGCACAAGAATGTTCCACAGAAGGATGAAATTAATTTCCCACGGCTCCCACCGAAGAGGGATATTCCGAATTTGCCGCCACTTCCTCGCAGCAATCCAAAAGATTCAGCCGCTGGATCACAAAAAGAATCTTCCTCAAAAATCCCTCCTGGATGGGGTAATAATCAACCACAAGCAAAGGATGACTCTGGTGATTTATTTTCTGCTGAACAACTGATCGTCATTTTTGAAACAATGACAACAAAACTACGAAACTGCAGAACGCGGTTAGATCAAATCAACGCCTTAGGCAAATTCATCATCGAATATGCAATATAATGAGTTGGTTATAGTAAATTGGAATGCTTGCTCACTCAGGAGCAAAACTCCTGAATTGTCCGACTTTCTTCAAGAGAAGAATGCCGATATTGCTATTTTAACTGAAACTCATCTTAAACCTGAAAATTCTATTTTTATTTCCAATTACAGGATTCACAGGCTCGACAGGGCAACTACCAGAGGAGGGGAAGTTGCCATTGCCATTAAACGATCCATTCAGCACAGGCTTCTGTCAGCCTTTAAATTGCAACTCGTAGAAGCCATCGGAATTGAGATTACAACGACGATGGGACCCATCATCATCATTGCAGCGTACTGCCCCAAACAAACCAATCTTCGAGATGGTACGTGTGCCTCATTGAAGCTAGATCTGGCTATGCTCACTCGACGACAGAACAAATTCATCATTGCTGGGGACCTGAACGCACGGCATGAGCTGTGGGGAAACAAAAGACAGAATCGAAACGGATTCGTACTTGCCGAAGATTACGAAGCTGGACAATACAACATCTTCGCTCCGGATCAACCAACGCGACTTTCCAGATCGGGAGTTCATTCCATTTTGGATATACTCATCAGCAACATCGCCGTAGACAGCTCTCCGGTTGTCTTCAACGAGCTATCTTCCGACCACTTTCCAGTAATATTGACGTTGGGATCTTCACCAGAAACAGTGCCTATTCAACCTCGGAGGAACTATTATCGCACCGATTGGGTCCAATTTCAACATATCGCCGACCAACTTTTTAATATCGATTTGCCACTTGATTCCCCGAAGGAAATCGATGCACCCCTATCTTCCTTCCAGCATTCAATCACAGTCGCTCGTGATAGGACGGTTCCAGTACAACATATGCCGAGTTCCTCTCTTCAAATCGACAGTGTCACTAAGAAACTCATCCGACTTCGGAATATCTACCGCAGGCAGTATCAACGAACTGGCATCCTAGATAGGAAGACTACTTATAACAACTTAACTAGGATAATCCAGGAAAGGATATCTAAGCTTCGCAACAGGAACTTCCAGCAAAAGCTTCGAGAAATTCTCCCACATTCAAAGCCCTTCTGGTCCTTAACGAAGGTGCTTAAGAAAAAACCGAAGCCTATTCCTTCTCTGATGTCACCCCAGGACGCAGCTAAAGGAATATCTTTAATCACACCAGTAGAGAAGGCAAATGCGCTAGGCCAGCAGTTTGTGAGTTCTCACAGTTTAGGACTTAACATTGTTAGTCCATATGAAAGAGCCGTTGCTGATAGCGTAGCTGAGGTTGACCAATTAGACAGCTTGGTTCCTGAGGAAAGTAGAGTCACTGCGAATGAGCTGATGGCTTTTGTGAAAAAATCCAAAAATATGAAGGCTCCCGGTTTCGACAACACATTCAACATTGAGCTGAAACATTTGAGTATTCGCTCATGTGTCTTCCTAGCTAAAATTTTTAACAGGTGCTGGGAGCTTGGTTACTTCCCTTCAATGTGGAAGTTAGCTAAAGTTATCCCAGTTTTGAAACCGGGGAAAGATCCTTCCTTTTCCAAGAGCTATCGGCCCATCAGCTTACTCTCTGCCCTATCCAAGCTGTTTGAAAAATCAATACAAAGGCGAATTCTTGCTTTCGCAGATGAACAGGATATATTTCTGGAAGAACAGTTTGGGTTCCGGAAAGGAAGATCCAGCATCCAACTCACAAGGGTTAACAACGTCATCCAGCAAAACAAATCAGTGTCCAAAACGACTGCCATGGCAATATTGGATATTGAAAAGGCATTCGAGAATGTGTGGCACGATGGACTGGTGTTCAAACTGCATCGGTATAATTTTCCCATGTATCTTATTAAAATTATCAAAAATTATCTTGCAGATAGAGCATTCCAGGTTTCTCTGAATAATGCACTTTCAGAAAGATTTACTATTCCTGCTGGTGTACCCCAAGGAAGTATCCTAGGTCCCATTCTATACAACATTTTCACATCAGACATCCCACCTCTCCCAGGTGGTGGTGTTCTGTCACAATTTGCTGATGATACTGCCATTCTTTACAAAGGTCGTGTCATTAATGCTCTGAAGAATAAACCACAGACAGGTCTGGACGCTTTAACGGAATATTTTACAAGCTGGAAAATTGTGATCCATGCAGCAAAAACTCAGGTCATCTTGTTTCCACATTCAAGATCTCCAAAACTTGTTCCATCAGACGAATGCAGAATACGATTCGGTGATGAGGTCATTCAATGGTCCGATGAAGTTATCTATCTAGGACTCACCTTTGACAGACATCTGATATTCAAGTCACATGTTGACAAAATCGTTCAAAAATGCAGCATACTCATTAGGTCTCTGTATGCGCTGATTTGTAGAACATCTAAACTGTGCCTGAAGAATCAGATGGCTGTCTATAAACAAATCATTTACCCCGCAATTGAATACGCAGTCCCTGTTTGGCGGGGCTGTGCACGAACACACAAACTTAGGCTTCAGAGCATTCAAAGTAGGATCTTAAAGATGATTCTAAATCTACCTCCTTGGACAAGGACTAGTGAAGTACATGAGATGGCCTCACTGGATATACTAGAACAAAAATTCGAACAATACTGCACGAAATTTGAAGAGAGGTGCTCAATCTCTGAAATACAAATAATTCAAAATTTGTACGTATTAGGTTAGGGATAGTTATAAGTAGGTAGACATTTTATAAATAATTAAAATAAATATTATGATTACACATTAGTATGTAAAACAAGAGTAACTAAAACACCTAATATTAATAACGAATCGTATGAACAACAAAGATGAAAGGCCAAAGGGTCAAAACACTTGTACTGTAAAATGTTGATGTAATACACAAAAATAAGATTAATAAACAGATATTTATGCAAAAAAAAGCTAACGTTTCAGTCCTACACGTAGCTTGCGAGAGGTAGGTTGTTGCTACACAGCAAGACAAAAAGTGCAATTTTGAGTGCATAAGACTAATTTTCGTTGGCTCGATTTTGATTCTGATTCGTTGCATCCATGTCATGTATCCTTTTTTATCTGACTTTTTAGGGAAGGAATGGAACGATATATCTGGTCGATATCTTTTTTTTGCAATCTGGAACATAACACACTGTTCGGCTCGTCGACTTTTTTATATTGTTGTTCTCATCAACATAACTAACACTATCAGAAAATCTGTTTGCGACCCCATCCGAACAACTTTTCAAATCCATGATCTGCAGAATTTAGAGAAAAAAATTCGCAAAAAAATCTAAATTACCTTCTTTTGTGATATAATGAATTGGTTTTTCATAATAAAATATCTAAGAAAAATTGTTTTATCATGAAAAATTAAATATTCCCTTACCTATGCGGATTGCTAGCGCCGGGAGAGAAGTTTTATTTTGCTTCGTATTAACAGAATTCCTGCTATGACACACCACAAAGCAAGTGAAAAAGGTAAAACACAAGGCGTTTCAACTTTTACCACCTCAACACGCACAACATCACATAAAAAACTACAAGGATCAGCCCCATGGGGTTGTTCGAGCCATTAATGTGGAACAAGGCAACCAAAATTTCTAATGATCGACATTTTCAATTAATCGGGAGAGGGGGGAGTGAGAGGGGGGGTTGGATTTTGGAATGTGACGTCTAATATTTTCAATGAGCGCATTTTTGAAATACCTAACTATATTATTGCTTTGCCCTATTTCCTGAAGAAATCACCACAATAAACGTTTACATTCTATAGGAAAATGTGTATTTGTTGATGTAAAAGCTTCTTCTTGTAAATTCGGAAATGAGTGATGCAGGAAATCATTTCTGTTGTGATCAGCAAAAGTGCACGGAGGAGCGAGTAAATTAGCGAAATTAATAAATTTTGCCTAATATGAGTAAAAAAGAAAAAGATGCCTTCAAACGGTTTAACTTAAGTTATGCGCTGACAATTTTTTCAGTAATTTGATTTTCTAGCATTGATAATAGTACATCATAAGAATTTCTCTTATCTGATTCTGATGCAGTTTATTCAATTGTACTCCATTTGAAAAAGGGCGGGAGATCAACGATTTCAGACGTAGATCATGTCATATCTCGATCATATGTGATTTTCCTCCACCAACGTCAAAGCTTATCGAATCATCCAATGATTGAACTTACATAAATCAAGAATCATTTTAGCTCAAAATCACTACCCATTGTGTGACGGAAGATCAGTACCGATATTGATCGATGTGATTTAAATTTCACTGATCAACTGATAATGAAAAGATTCTCCGGCAGTGATCTCGTTTTGATGAGGTTTTGGTCTTTATTTTCTCAGCCCTGTATGTATGTATGTGACATGATATTAATAATTTATACAAAATTGACTGAGCTGTAATTGTTCAAAACCTGACCACATTTATACGTGTATTTTTTCTCGAGTTTCTAGTTTGCACCCCTACATAGAAAACAAAAATGTGTTCCACATTAAAACCAGAGAATTAATAAATTTTATTTTAGCGAAAAAAATGTCTTCCTTTGTTTACATCCACTTCACACACAGATTAAACTTTCATAGGTAGCAGCACCGTTCCTTCTAAGTCGCGAATTGATTGAATTGTAGGAGAGAAAAGCAATATTATTGACCTTACTCCTAATGGGAACATTAAATATGACAATTTGATTGTCAAACGATATTATTTCGATCATATGTGAACACTCCCACGTGATATGCATATCATCTCGGTATATCAAGTAATATAAGCGCTAATGTGAACATTGTATAAATCTTTGAATTCGCCGAAACCGCAGAATTCCGCCTGCAGTTTAACTGTTTGGACAAAATCCTCGGCCGACTCATCTGGTTGTTGAACCCGATGACTGAATCTAAAACGTTGAACCAAATCTGGTTCAGTTTTGTCGAATTTTCGCTTTAATTTACTAATAATATCATTATAACTCGCAGCATCCATCGCGTCTTTTTTATAAATTAATTTTAGTTGAGAATAAACGAAAGGGCCACATAGGTTCATAAAATGACATTTCCTTTTAGCTTCCGTAACCTCATTAGCTTCAAAAGTGTATGCTGAACGGTCTGCCCAGTCCCCAAAGTAAGTTCCTTTGCGATAGGGCTCCCAAATTCATTTTGATAAAATATATTATATGACAGAAAATCCGACCTTTGCCAGTTAATAATATAATTCTTAATTATAAGCCCAACTCTCACGATCAATTTTCCACAATTCTATTTGATACCGATATCCGTCGATGTTTTCCTAGTTATCAAAGAAAAGAACTCGTATTATTGAAATCTAATTAACGTATTGTACTTATGTTCAGCGTATTTTGTTAAATAAAACCTTTGTCACACCACCAAATTCTTTCTATATATATATTTCATTTAAAAAAACGTACAACACTCTCCTTTCAATGAAAAGTTCCAGTCCACCAATTTAGATCAAATTAGTAATTCACTTCGAATGTTTTTTTTTGTGAAAAAAACTTACGTTCGGCTTACCGAGACACCGCAGACAGAGATGACACACTTGCAATAAATTGTGATGGCTTCTAATTATCCCGTTAGAAATTATTCCTTCCCTGTGCTGTTATATAAAATGATCGTTTTTATAGAGTAACCTGTACGAGATTTAAATCTTCAGCAACCGCTAGTTACGATGTCAGGAATGCAGATTTTGATCATTCGTTACCCCTGGTTTATTTTCGCGATGGCCGCCAATTCAAACCTCGTGAAATCAACGTGTCGCAGTACAGGAATTGCACCAACCTTTTGCCGTTTTATGCGTGAGAACTAACAATTACTCCACCGTGAATAAAATTAGCCACTCCTAAAAATATTATCCCTCTCGTCGCCACTTTTATAAATTTTAAATTTATTTAATAATTTTCTTTTATTTTCAGCACTGGATTTCGGATGAACTAACAACGCGACTGTACTCCACGATTTTCCAGAAAGAAGTGAAGGGTATATTCTTTTTCTTTTCTTTGACCGTATACACTTTGTTCTTACAATTGGTAACACTGGTGGTTGATGAAACATATCGACCATGTATAATTTATGTATAGGTGTATACATATCAAGGAGGTGGAAATAATGTCCAAAATAATGAACAGAGACACAATCTGTAAACTTGACAGAGTTTTCCCTCGCCTGGGGTATCCTTGAACTATAACGCTCGACAATTTCAAGCAAGTACGGAGTTAGATTCATACAGCAAGCTTCACGGAATCACATTGAACCATTCAACACCATATTGGCCGCAAGAAAACGGTCTCGTCGAACGCAAAACAGATCTCTCGTAAAACGGTTCAGATCAGCGCTGCTCTAGGCAGAGATTAGAAAAAAGATCTACATGATTACTTCATTATGTATTATAGAACACCACACTCGACTACCGGAAAAACGCCTACCGAGCCTTTGTATGGTTACACGATTCGATCAAAGCTACCAGCTTTAGGAGATATCGAGACCGATAAAAAAACATAGATTTTCGAGACCGTGATTAATCATTGAAAGAGAAAGGAAAAGAGATAGAGGATACACGTCGTCGAGCTACTCGATCTTCAATTGATTTAGTTGACACTGTGCTTGTGCAGAACCCAGTGCCAAGTTATAAGCTGTCCACAACTTTTAACCCGAGGCGATACACAGTGGTTTCGCGATCTGGCCCTCGTGTAACGGTTGAAGACCCTCAGACGTTGAAATCCTACGACAGAAATGTCGCTCAACTCAAGAAGATTATCGAGCTTGAGGAATTATCGACTAAAGTAACTGACAACAGCTCTGAAAATCAAGAGCTGCCCCGAACATCATCAGACGAAGATTTTCATGGGTTTGAGCTGGATGATAATACAGAACGGATCCCGATCTTGTCAGATCGTCAGCGCAGAACGGTGAAGAAACCTGCCTGGCTCAACGATTACCACCTTTAACTTCTTCAACTTAAACAAAGGGAGATATGATACCGAGTGTGGCCCTGCCTCGGTAATGCAGCTGTTAGAGTGAGTGAATAGAGGAGTATGGATGAAATTAAACACGCGGCTCAATAAATAGAAACTAGGCCCGTGCGCAGGAGGGGTTTTGGGGGTTTTAACCCCCCCATGAAGAATTTTTTTTAAATTAAGTTTCATGAACAATGGAGTACTTATTATATTAAAGTGCAAATAACTTTACAATTCATACTACGTTTTCAGAAATTTTTTTACAGTTTCAATATTGTGGATGACGCAACTTTCTTTTTCAAAATTTGGCGCCATTCCCACTTTCTGTCAAGTGTTACTGGAAATGCAGTCATCGATGTTACGCATTTGTATAGTGCGTGCCCGAAGTACCGACTACCACCGCTCTCAATAACGCGCATCTTTTCTCTAGAATAAAGCCCAATACTCACATGCAGGGGAACTGTTTCTTTTATCGTTTTCGCTAAAAAATGTTCGACAAAATTGCCCCCCTTTAATGATTTCTGCGCACGAGCCTGTCAGAATTCGTTTTACATTGTCAATATAGTGGATGAGGCGCCTTTTCGCTTTTTGGACAACCACCTCTCCCCTTGAAACGCCCCCCCCCCCCCCCCTTGGATGATTCCTGCGCACGGGCCTGATAGAAACATACGTTATTGGACACATCTTAATATTAAATATCACATTAGCACCACGATTACTACAGTCGTCAATGGAATATTTTTGGATATTCAATGAATGAACAGTATTGTACGAAAATATTTCATTTATATTTTATTTAAAGTGAATTAATAGTACTAAATGCTTCCAAACAAGTTTTTAAAATACCGATTCTGCTGAACGGGACAGCTGCACTGGATGAGATGGAGAACGAGCCAGTCGTTTTTTGGGTAATCGTTCCAGTAGTCCTAGTAGTTTAGGAAAATCGGGTCGGTCATCAGATAGATAGCTCCAGCTAATCATTAGAATATCTTTCACATCTCTTGAAGCTTGAAGATTCGCCAGAGTTTGCTTCATTCCTCGACCTACTTGCCATATAACCGATTCAGAAGGTTGAGATTTAAATGGAAATTCACCACATAGCAGCTCGTACCAAACAGTTCCGAAAGCAAAAATATCTGACGCTTTAGAGAAAGGTAAGTCTACATCAACAGGACGATAGGGCGTTAGGTTTCGTATCAATTCTGGTGCCAAGTAGCATAACCAGCCACTTGGAATTCCTAAACCTAAATCACAATACAATAGTTTGGTGGCACTGAAAAGGCCAAAATCTGTTATAATTACTTTTCCATTCTCTAGAAAAATATTTTTCGTTTTCAAGTCCTTATGAACAATACCTCGAGCATGTAAATATCCCATACCTTGTGAAATTTGTTGAGCCACAATTGTAGTACGATTTAGATTGAATTTATCTTTCCGTATGTGAATGTGTGTGTACAAAGTATTGCCTTTGCAAAGCGAGGTTACAATAGCTAATCGCGGAGGTTTCATGCAAGCGCCCATAAAAAGCACAACATTTTCATGACGAGTTTTTTTGAATGTTGCTACTTCTAGTTTAAATGCCTCCAGCGTCCGCTCATCGGCAACATAATCTTCTTTGAAAAGTTTAACCGCCACATCGCCATGCCAGAGCGCCCGATGAACCGTCCCAAATCGTCCGTTACCTATTTTTTCCAGCAATTTTAAATCATCATATGGAATATCCCATTCCTTTAATGAAATACTATTCTGCCTTGGCCAGTTGTCATTTTCTCTTTCTTCTGTGGAATCTAGACGGATTGGTGTTCGTTCAGAAGAATCTGTGCTTGTTGCACTAGTGGATCCAGTCTTATCGCTGTCATTACTTTGATTGGATTCCGGTAGTTTTGAGAGGTGCAATTTAGGAATTTTATTACTATGACTGAGGAGTTCTCCGCTGAAAGTACTTTGTTTGACGTTATTATGTATGGGGTGTGTTTCTATCAGTATGCCATCATGATCTATAACGTGATTTAGACTGCAAACTTCTGGAAAGTTGAATTGCGTATATTTAGATGCAATAGGAGTCTGGAGAGGAAGAGACAGCAATGCAGGACTAGACGGAGAAGAACTATTGCAACTAGATCCAGCTGAACTACTGTCGGGACCTCCGTGGATTCCATGAATTGATACACGATTTCGATCTCTAGTGTGCATTCTTCGACCGCCAAGATTTGGTGATACATTAGGCATTAATGTGTCGGACTGCAAACTTTTCTTAAATTCGTCTACAAACTCCTGAGGTAACCCACAAGAAGGGGGAACATTTGTTTTGCAGTCTTTGTGGCAACGATATTTACATTCTGTACATTTGAATCCAAAAAACATTTGTTTATTGCATAGATCGCACGTGCTTTTACTAACCAAGAACTTTTTAGTAAACCGATGTTGTATCATATGACCCATACCTCTCGTTATTATTGGTGTACAAGGAGATTTTGGAGGAATGGATAAGTTGTGGAATGCAGATATAGTATTTTCTGTGGAATCATTGGAATGTTGATCCGGACTTGGCTCAGTATGGAGGCGAGTGCGTACGGCAGACATAGTAACACTATTATTACCCATATAGTGCTGTGAATGTTGGCTCGAAGTAATATTATTGCAGTTGACTATATTTTGCTGATTTACATTGATGATCGATTCTGATAGTTGTAGCGGTTGATTCGGTAGGAACTGTGATTCGTGTGATTTTGATTTTGTAAGAGATACAACATGTTCATTGTTGGAATTTGCGGGATTTGAATTAGTGGCATTAATGCAATTGTTATTTTGTAGTATCTGCTGTTGATGCGATGATGATTGTTGCATAGCCATGTGCCGCATGTGTGTTTGGTGCTTTTTTTTTGGTGGCGGTGTGGTAGGAAACCCCTTTTTAATTTGCTTTGCTAATGCAACATTTGATGGTGAAGTGGGTGGTGAGGGTGAAGGTGTTAACGTATACGTTGAACCTTCCTCATGAGCAACGATGTGTCGTGGATGTAGTAAATGTTCCGGTAAGACATCAGATGAACTCGTTGTAAGTGAAACAACATCTACTGGACTTTGAGCGATACCATTTATTCGATGGATGGCTGGCATGAATATATTTCCACAACGCGGTTGAGAACGACTGATTCTAGGAGACACACGATGATGTAATGGATGGCGGTCCCAAGAGTCCCAATACAAATCCATAGGTTCTTTTAACTCACTAGAATGTAATTGATCCCGGCAACGTTTCAGATTGTTCATTGCACGAATCAAACGACGGCGATCTTCCCCATGTGCGTTAATATTGTTCGTCAGTATTTCCTCCAACTCGTCTTCACTTTTGTCAAGTAATAATTCCAAAGAATTAACCTTTTGTATCACAGCCTGTAATGACGCAGAACTCAAACCTGCAAGTACAAAGAAAATAAATTAAAACTTTGCAACATTCAATCTAGTATGTATGTTTGCGTTTATTTATACATTAGTAAATTAGCTTAATTATTTTGTGAAAATTTCAGTATGATTCATTGACGGTCGGGAAACTCTTTTTTCTGAAGGAAGAATTGCATAGCTGAAAACGACAACTTTCAACTTGTTCATTGAATATCTCGCCTTCAAAGGCATGCATCCAAAATCTATCCTGACAATGTCTAGATAATTTAATTTAGATGCGATTAATGCAAAAAACATAGGTGTTGTCGCGATAAAAATTAAGTGAATGTTATTTTTGTGAAGGTAAGTCTGCTCCAGTTTCCTGGTAACGTTACGAAAAATGAGAGAGAAATAAAATCGGCTGTGCAAAGCTGCCAAACAAGCGGTAGCTTTATTTGATGGAGACACATTTTATGCTTATAGATGTCAATCCCATACGACCGATTGATGTCGTCAAACTTGTAACCGAAACCTGTTTTAATCCACCTAGTGGTGTAATGATGCCTTTCTCATATTACCTATATTTTCAAAAATATCACCAGAACATTTTGTGACGATTTTTTTTTCAATCTTGAATAACCCTATAGTTCTGAAACTGGAAATCGGACCCGGATGAAATTAAACAGCAACCTATGAGACTGTAGGAACTTTTATTTGAGCCTGTTTGTGGAAATCGATCAAATCATCTCTGAGAAAATTGAAAAATTGAGTGTGTCTCGTTTTAAACTTTTTGACCACTACTTCTGGTACAGTATAACCAAAGTCGGTTCGTTCAGTAAGTAACTAATACCTATAGGACTACGAGAATAAACTCAACAAGTTATGGGCCTTTTTTTAAATAACTATTTATTGGAATATGAGTTAAAATTAAATTATTAAGATTTAAATTGCGTGTTCAGTTCAGGCATTGTGTAATGGGGAAAAGGAACTTATATACTAACTTATTAACTAATACAGAGAGCGAATCGATTCAATTGAAGATTCTGAATCCTTTGAAGCGTTTTCTTTCTGGTGGAACAACAACTTGACCAAATTGGTACTGCATAAAGCATGGCGGGTCTGAAAACTTGTTTATTAATTAACAATTTGTTTTTTAGACAGAGCTTAGAATTTCTGTTTATAAGAGGATATAAACATTTAATATATTTATTACACTTTGCCTGGATTCCTTCAATGTGATCCTTGAAAGTGAGTTTTTTTTCCATACGTAAACCTAAGTATTTAGCTTGATCAGACCATGTCAATTCCAAGCCATTCAATTTGAGAATGTGATTATTGTTTGGTTTAAAAAAAGAAGCTTTTGGCTTATGAGGAAAGATAATTAATTGCGTTTTTGCTGCATTTGGTTTAATTTTCCATTTTGACAGATAATCACTGAAAATATTTAAACTTCTTTGTAGGCTGTGGCTAACAGACTTGTGTCGTCACAGATTAGCGATTTCTGACAACCAACGGGTAGATTTGGAAGATCATAAGTGAAAATATTATACAAGATTGAAGCTACGCTCGAACCCTGCGGAACACCGGTTCGTACGGGTAGCAATTCAGATTTACAATTCTGATAGCTAACCTGAAGAGTACGATCAGTTAAATCATTTTCAGGGTTGTTACGAAAAAATTCAAGATCAAAACGCGCGAAATCCGCGTGAGGTCAAAAAAACTAAACTAAAACGCGCTAAATCCGCGCGAAATTGAAAACTGAAACGCGCGATATTAGAGTGAAGCGTTAGACAACTATTTTTATGCAGGTGATAATTTCCGCAGAACATGAAAATTCACTTAAATATAATTTAAAAATCTGCATAAGTTTGTCATATGAACGCATACAACACGTCACTTCGAGAAATCCCATGAAAATGATTGCATTTTTATTCTACAGCTTTTTCGATGTTCTTAGTTAATTAATAAAAAATAAAAATGCTTACAATTGTGATATTGAAAGAAGTTAAACAGATTTCAGCGAAGACATTTTTTTCGCTTCAACATCTTCCTCGGCCAACATCTTTCTACTTTCAGTTTCAATTATAATAGAGCCTTCTCCTGTTGTCAGATTTTACTCTGAATGTCTTTCTGTTCCTCCTCATCTTTTGCTCTTCTATTTGGATCAAGGAAAAGCCCACTGGAATTAGTATCTATCAAACTTGTTCTCCAGCAGGCATAAAACCTCCTCATCTTTTGCATTAATAGATTAAAATCATCCAAATGATACATTTCCTTAAATCTAGTGCTTCTATAGTAACTAAATCTAATGAGACAGTAACATAAGAAACGGTTTCTTGATAACATTTCCTGATAAATGAAAGTCGAAAGAATTGAATAATTTTTTAAATATGCGGCACATGCTAGCAACGTGCTCGTTATATCCATAATAAGTTCCAACATAGGGAATCTGAAGAAAAAAATAGGATCGAAGATTACGACATCGAATGACAAATTGTAACAATTGCAATCACTCGGATCTGCGACTGAAGTAGGTCTGCCACAAAACTAGCCTTACAAACATCTCGATGAACAAATAATAAATCGAGACCAATCAGTTTGCGGCGGTCATGGTAACTCGGTAAGTTTAAAGGATATTTCCATAGAATACGTCGAAGAGCTAATCGGACAAATTTGCGATGAATCGCTTTAATACCAGATAACCAGATAACCGCTGCATATTCCAGTTGAGTGAACTAAAGCACAATACGGAGCTTACAAGCAATGTACATCAGAGATTTTTTTAGTAACGCGAATAATGAATCCTAATAGCTTAGAGGTTTAGAACATAGTGAGCTCTATGTGCTCATTAAAATTTAACTTGATTCCAGAAGAACACCCAGGTCCTCAACAAACGATGCGTGTTCGAGAACAGTTTGTGAAATATTATAGTCGGACTTGGACACAGACTTTTTATTACTAAAAGAGATGACGGAGCATTTAGTAGCATTTAAAACTATTTTGAAATATGAAATATAAAAGTCATCGACGATAGTTTCATACACTTGATCGAAAAATTTAGATCGTTGAGAAACATTAAAATTAATAACTGTCCAAGGTGACTTCCTTGAGGAACTCCAGAGGTAACAGCAAATGGTGAGGATGTACAAGCTCCTTTTTTCAATTTCATTCCATGACCAGTTAGATATGATCGAAGCCAATTCAAAAATAATCCGTTTAATCCCAGTCTCGTACTTAACTTGGAGATCGTTTGTGATGATTGTTTTTGTCGAACGGAATAGCGAAATCGGTGTATATAGAATATACTTGTAGTCGTGCTTGTAAAGAACGTATGATCAAGGAAGTACAGGTTACTAAATTTGGGGAAATGGAAGGCTTTGGCATGGATCCATGCTTAGTCTCAGATATGTAGTGAAAATTCCAGAAAGCAAAGAACAATTGAAAATGTTGGATAGTGGAACCAACAAACTGTTAGAACAATTTCTTATCATCACGGATGGAATCCCATAACTTCTTCTTTTTTTCTTGTCAGACTTCGTAAGCCTGTCGTGCAAATTTTGCTTTAAGAATGCGATTTTTATCATGCTCATCATTTGTGACCATATTATTGAAGAATATCATTTCATTAATTACGTTCTTTGCATTATTGAATGTGTTTTCACTGAGACGATATCTTCCATCAGACATCAATATCCTTGAGTGCGAAAATCTTTCGATTTCTGCATTAGAATGGGAAAACGCAATCACATATATCGATAAAAATTTGTAATTCCTGGTAACAGCTCTGTTGAAATAGCAATTTGTATTACTCGAGACCGAAGAGCATAAAATCTAAATTTTGTCCACTGAACATTTTCTAGAACCGCCTTCTAGTAAATTTTGGTTTTATCAAGGTGAAAATTCACCAATTCGGCCAGTTCGACCAATTGCTGAAACGTTCGCCCATCTTTAATATTTTAGGGTTTCATAAAACTCACAAGCTTCGAAAATTTGCAAAGAACTTTTTTTATTCGAACAAATGATTCACAAATGTGGAATAATGTTTCTTGAAATTCGCGCGAAATCCGCGCCATAGCATCGAAATCTTAGCAGAAACCGCGCTAAATCCGCGAAAATCGCGAAATTCGCGAAAACTGCGAAATTCGCGCGACCGTAACAACCCTGCATTTTTAATCATTTTGATCATATAAATAGTAAACTGGAAATCAGACATTTTTGCTGTTAAACCTTTGTGCCAAACACTGTCGAATGCTTTTTCTATGTCTAGAAGAGCAACTCCAGTGGATAACCCTGAAGATTTATTTGCTTTTATCATGTTCGTAACTCTTACAAGTTGATGAGTAGTTGAATGTTCATGACGAAATCCAAACTGCTCTGGTAAAAAAATTGAATTCTCATTTATATGAGACATCATTCTCAACAAGATAATTTTTTCAAAAAGTTTACTGATAGAAGAATAAGCTGCTAAGCTAATTGGCCGATAACTTGATGTTTCTGCTGGGTTTTTATCAGGTTTTAGGATGGGAATTACTTTAGCGTTTTTCCATCTTTTTGGGAAGTAAGCTAATGAAAAACACTTGTTGAAAATTTTAACCAGGAGTCTCAAGGCAACATCGGGAAGATTTTTAATAAGAATCATTACCAGGAGCCTTCATGTTTTTAAGTTTCCTAATAATTGATTTAATTTCATCAAAATTCGTCTCAATAATGTCTTCTTGTAATAACACTTGAGTTGAAATATGATCATATTTCAGTGAGACTTCATTTTCAATAGGACTCACAACGTTCAAATTAAAATTGTGTACACTCTCGAACTGCTGAGCAAGTTTTTGAGCTTTTTCGCCATTTGTAAGAAGTATTTGATTTCCTTCCTTGAGAGCAGGAATTGGTTTCTGAGGTTTCTTAAGAACCTTAGAAAGTTTCCAGAAGGGTTTAGAACATGGTTTAATTTGTTCAACTTCTTTAGCGAAATTTTCATTTCGCAAAAGAGTAAATCTATGCCTAATTTCTTTTTGTAAATCCTTAACTATGTTTTTCATAGCAGGATCACGGGAACGTTGATATTGTCGTCGACGAACATTCTTCAACCAAATGAGCAGTTGAAGATTGTCATCGATGATAGGAGAATTTAATTTTGTTTGAGCTTTGGGAACTGAAAGATTTCTAGCTTCGATAATGTAATGATTCAAATTATCAATTGCTGTGTCGACGTCTGCAGAATTTTCTAAAATAGTTTCATGATCCACATGATTTTCAATGTGAGATCTGTAATCCAACCAATTAGCTCTATGATAGTTGAATATAGAACTAATTGGATTAATTATAGCTTCGTTGGAAAGTCTGAATGTTACAGGAAGATGATCTGAGTCAAAGTCAGCATGTGTAATCGGTTCACTACAAATGTGACTTTGACTTGTTAGAACCAGTGTAATATGACCATGTAACATTAAACCTTTCACACATCCCAGACCATGTAACATTAAATCTTTCACACATCCCAGACCATGTAAAATATTCAAAAGTAAATCTTTCCCACACTTCAGACCACACGCACTTGACAAATTTCCATAAAACACGTACTCGACAAATTTCCATTTGACACCAAGTCACGAAGCCCAGAAACCCACTTGAAATATAAACTTCACCTACATAAGACAATTAAATTGTCAGCACTTACTTCAACCCAACGAAAAATATCGCATTTATACAACAAACGTAAACACGGAAACTTGAGCATCAAATATCAACTAAAAACAATTCAGTTATGTCATTTCCCCGCTTCTCCACTTTCCACACCTCTACACCTCTCTCAAACAGTGCCATATGGCATGACCTAGAATAACGGTAACCCAGGAAAAGACACTGACTCGAACCGACACTCACGAGAGTTAAACCTGACTACTCTCAACCTCCCCTCTCCGCATCACACTCACACACTTGTCTAGAAACATTACTCACTCTCTCTCTTACTCAAATAGATTACAATGACCGAGACACGTCATTGGTTAAATCAGACTTAAGCTACGCGTTCTAACTCCTCCCCCCGGATTTATAGCAATCCATACTGGAAATTTTAATTTAACAAAGTTAGGAGAGAATAGACTATAAAAGGATGATATTTCAATAAAGAAGACAGATTATGATTATGTTTGAAACCGTGCGTATTTATTATTAAATGGCGACCGTGTGTTTTTCCGACCAGCGATTCCGTGGTGTGCAAGTGATAGAATTTCTTAATGATTCGCGGGAATTGAACTTGTGAAACAATTCGGTTTCAGTTAAAGTACTATTGACTGTTTTATACGTGCAAGTGATGGAATTTCTTAACGATTCTCGGGAATTGAACTTGTGAAACAATTCGGTTTCAGTTAAAGTACTATTGACTGTTTTATAAGTGCAAGTGATAAGGCAAGAAAAAAAAATTCGAAGAAATAAACTCTAACAATGATCAGGATTCAAAATTCGGAACAGTGCAAAAGTGCCTATATTTTTCCAAAGGAAGTTACTACTGCTTCAAAGAAATTAACTTATGAAATAGTTGCAAGCCTGTAAAAAGTGTTCCTGACATTCCACAGTGATGGCAACAAGCTCCAATTATCGGTGATTTGGTGAAGTGTGCGATTTGGCTTAAGTGGCTAAACAGAATACAAGAAATTGACTTATGAAATAGTTGCATGCCCGTAAAAAGTGTTCCTGGCATCCCACAGTGATGGCAACAAATTCCAATTATTGGTGATTTGGTGAAGTGTGCAATTCGGCTTTAGTGGCTAACAATAAACAGAATGCAATAACTGATAAACGAGTGTTTAATGATGAAAAGATGCAAGTGACGATCGTTATTATCGTTAGTTTGTTCGACTTTCGGTAATTGGTGCTCGTTTGATAGCAGTGAATAACCAGAAAACATCGTGCGACGCTAACTATGAACTACCGGAGAAATTCTGTGTGCAAACAGAATTAAAACAAAACCGTGTGTCACCAAGGAAGGATCCGCTACAACACGAAGAGACGACGACAACGCTCACACAGGAGTACCGGCAACATGAGGACGAAAAGGGAGTAAAACTAAGGTACTGTGCTTAAATTAGGAATTAGGGACAACTAGCTAGGAATATATCGAGTTGAGACAAAACAACATTTGTGAATAGGATTATGGGTTGGTTTTCGTCAGACGAAACCATCAATAACACAATAGCCTCCCCGACGAGGGAAACGGAAGGCATCGCACTCTGCGCGTTGGTAGGGATAGTAATAGGCTATCTGCTACTGAAAGGCCTACTAAAATTACACAAACAATATACGGAAAAGATAGCAGTCAAGGCCGCACGTCAGGTACAACTGACCAACGTTTAAATTTAGACTACGTACACAAACATTTTTAGGCGACAATGGAAAATTCTTATAACGACAAATGGCCTTTAACGGTCAAAGAGAAACTTAATGAAATTAAAAAATTCGTGTAGAGGAAAAACGCAAACAGGCGATTCCTGAAAAACACAAATGTGGTTATGCATGTATATTCATGTCCAGAAGACTACACACTATATCTTATAATTGCGAAAGGAATGATTTTTTCTTTTAACAAAAAAAAAAAAAAAATTACATAACGATAAAAATAATATAATGTCCACTTAAAATACGATAAATTTTTATATAAACGTTATATATATCCAAGCAAAAATGAAATGCAAAATTATAAGGAGCTAGAAAAACTCCACATTTATGTAAAAAAAGTCTATAAACACGAAACTATCAGAAAAATTACTCGACGAAAAATTGAATAGATGCCAAGAATTAAAAACAGACCTTGAAAAATTTTTTACAAAAGAACAAGAAATTATCGACGACAAAACTTTCCACAACTTAGTAAAAAATACGAGACTGTGGACTGACGAAATTTGCGAAATAATAAAATTTAAACTCGCATGTATTAAAGCAACCAAAAACGACACAATGACCCAAACAACAACCCCGTTCGACTTACGTCAGGCGACGGCTCTTATACAACCTTACGATGGTTCTCCTGAGAACTTATACACGTTTATCGACTCAGCTAGATTGCTGAATGAGTTAGTTCTGCCAGACCACATGGCCATGGCAATAAAATTTCTAAAAACCAGACTGTCCGGAAAAGCCAGACAAGGCATTCCTGAAACAGTCAACACAATCGATAATTTGATACAACTAGTCGAGGAAAGGTGTAAAATCACGACCACCCCCGAAAGTATCATAGCAAAAATAAACACATTAAAGCAAAAAAACTCAATAAATAGTTTTTGCGATGAAATTGAAACCCTCTGCACAAAACTAGAAAATACCTATGTCGAGCAAAATATCCCACTACCAGTGGCAAAATCAATGAGCACTAAGATAGGGGTAAACGCTCTAATAAAAGGGTGTAACAACACCGAATTAAAAATAATTCTCAAAGCTGGTAATTTCAGCAACATAAGAGAAGCAAACCAGAAAGCACAAGAATTGGGTACAGATGAAATAACCCACTCCCAAATAATGCACACACGTTTTGTTCAACAGCACCAACAACGTGTGAATAATTTTAATAGAGGGGCAAGACAATATAATGCACCCAGATATCCAGTGCAATACAATAGGTATCCACAAAAACAATTATTTCATAATAATAGAAATAATTATAATCATAATAATTTTAATAATAATTTCAACCATAACAATTTTAATGCAAATAATCAAGAATTCCGGCATGAAGGTAATATGCGGAATACAACAAATTACCGTGGAAGACCCCGCAGAGAAGGTCAATACCACGAAAATTTCCGAAGGAACGGAAATAACAGAATATTATTAACCAACGAGGAACAGATGGAAAATGCCTCACAAAATGAAACATTAAATATAATACCAAGTCAGTACGAACAAGTACAAAATATTAACCAATACCCAACGAACCAAAATTTTTAAGAAAGACCTTGTATACCATGAATATACACGCCGCTAATTTTATCAAAGTAGGTATAAGAATGACAAATTCAATATGCACATTTATTATTGATTCAGGTGCAGATATATCAGTATTTAAAGCAAACAAAATATCTCCACAACAACCAATCAATATAAATAATAAAATTAAACTTACCGGAATTACCGATAGCGAGATAGAAACCATCGCATCGACAGAAACAGAATTAATATTTAACAACGAAGTTTCTATTAAACATAGATTCCACCTAGTAAGCCCAAATTTTCCTATTTCTACAGATGGCATCTTGGGTAGAGATTTCCTATCGGCTCATAAATGCCTAATAGATTATGAATGTTGGATATTAAACTTTACAATTAACAATATTCAAATAGCAATACCGATTCAAGATACAATCGATAAAAATTACATTATACCAGGAAGATGCGAAGTTATCAGAATAATGCAAAATTTAAATATCAGTGAGGACATGGTACTACACTCACAGGAAATTAAACAAGGGTTATTTTGCGCAAGCGCAATTATTTCACCACAAAATCAATTCGTAAAATTTATGAATACTACTGACAAACCTATAAAGGTCAGCCAATCTGAATTCAAGCCAATTTTAGAACCTTTAAGTAAGTACACAATTTTGAAAAACAACATGTACAAAAATAACACTAGAAAAAACAAAGTTCTAACTGAACTCGATTTAAGCAATGTACCCATATACGCTAAAAACAGCCTGGAAAAATTAATTTCAAATTATTCTGATATATTTTGCTTACCAGACGAACCAGTTTCGTCAAACAATTTTTATTCACAAAATATCGAACTGAGCGATAGAGTCCCAGTATACATTCCAAACTACAAAACGATTCACTCACAAAGCAACGAAATTGCAACACAAGTAAACAAAATGTTGAGAGATGATATTATCGAACCATCCATATCACCATATAACAATCCAATTTTACTAGTCCCGAAAAAATCAGAAAACAATAATACAAAATGGAGATTAGTAGTTGATTTCCGGCAACTTAACAAAAAAATATTAGCCGATAAATTCCCACTGCCAAGAATTGATGCTATCCTAGATCAGCTTGGTAGAGCAAAATATTTTACAACTCTGGATTTAATGTCAGGATTCCATCAAATACCCTTAGAAGTAAACTCCAGGAAATTTACAGCATTTTCAACCCAATCCGGTCACTTTCAATTTAAAAGATTACCGTTTGGTTTAAATATCAGCCCAAACAGTTTTCAAAGAATGATGACAATCGCAATGTCAGGATTAACACCTGAACATGCTTTTGTATATATAGATGACATTATAGTAGTTGGATGTTCAATTCAACACCACCTTCAGAATTTAGAGAAAGTTTTTGAACGCATTAGGAAGTACAATCTCAAATTAAACCTCAATAAGTGTAAATTTTTTAATACAGAAGTAACATATTTAGGTCACAAAATTACAGACAAAGGAATACTACCGGATAGTAATAAATACGAAGCAATAAAAAATTATCCTACGCCAACAAGTAGCGACGACGTACGAAGATTCGTTGCCTTTTGCAACTATTACAGAAAGTTCGTCCCAAATTTCGCAACCATAGCCTACCCATTAAATCAGCTACTAAAGAAAAACCAGAAATTTTCATGGACATTAGAATGTCAGCATGCTTTTGTAACCTTAAAATCCTTCTTAATGTCACCAAAACTTCTACAATACCCAGATTTTAATGAACAATTTATTTTAACCACAGACGCCTCAGACGTTGGATGTGGTGCAGTTTTATCACAAATAATTAATGGCAATGACCTACCAATAGCATTCGCCAGCAAAAGCTTTACACCCGGAGAAAAAAATAAATCAGTAATTTTGAAAGAATTGACAGCAATACACTGGTCAATTAATTACTTTAAGTCCTACCTATATGGACGTAAATTTACTATACGAACGGATCACAGACCGTTAGTATTTCTATTTAATATGAAAAACCCAACCTCCAAATTAACTAGAATGAGGTTAGATTTAGAGGAATTTGAATTTAATATAGAATATATTCAAGGTAAAAGTAATGTTGCAGCCGATGCGTTATCACGCATAATAATGTCTTCCGATGAATTAAAGGCAAATAGTATTTTGATGGTTAATACAAGGTCAATGTCAAAAAAACAAGAACTGATAAAATAGAAAAAAGAACAAGATAAATTAAATAATACCAAAAATACTAACTATAATAATAATTTAAGTAATAATCCTTGCATCAACAGTGAGCCTGATCAACTCTCTGTTTATTCAACGGAAACTCCTAGCGAAGTAAGAAACTTATTGAAAATGAGGTGTTTTTTCGAAAACAACCACATTATAATTGATACAAATCAAGGGATACAAAAACAAAAACCGATGCATCGTGTAATTACAGAAATAAGAGATATCAGACAAACACTCGTGTTTGCAATCTCCAAATATGATGAAGAAATGAGAAAATTAAAAGTTAGCAGAGTAGCAATCTCTTGCAATGATAAAATATTTGAAATGGTACCTATGGAAATGTTTAAAGGTCTCGCCCTAAAAACAATTAAAACATTACAAATTATTATCTACAAACCACCGAAGTTTATTAGTAAACCTCAGGAAATACAAACAATATTAAAGAATCACCATGAATTACCAACAGGAGGACACATCGGACAAAACAGATTGTACCTCAAATTAAGAGAAATATACACATGGAAATTTATGAAAAGTTCAATTGCTAATTTCATCAAGGCCTGTGAAATTTGCAAAAAGAACAAAATTATTAAACATACTAAAGAAAAATTACAAATTACTAATACACCTAACAAACCATTTGAAGTAGTGGCAATCGATACGGTTGGACCATTACCCAAAACAATCCATAATAATAGATACGCTGTAAGCATACAGTGTGAATTAACCAAATACGTTGTATATATACCTATTCCAACCAAAGAAGCTAACATCGTAGCTAAAGCGTTAGTAGAAAATTTCATTTTAACTTACGGTAAATTTCTTGAGTTAAAAACCGACAGAGGAACCGAATATAAAAACGAGGTTCTAGAACAAATTTGCAAATTTTTAAAAATTAAACAAACATTTTCGACAGCTTATCATCCTCAGACAATTGGTTCTTTGGAAAGAAATCACAGATGCCTCAACGAGTTTCTGCGATCTTTTATCAACGAACATCAATCTGACTGGGATGATTGGTTACAATACTATGCATTTTCATATAACACAACACCACACTCAGATCATGGGTATACACCCTACGAATTAGTTTTCGGCGTAAAAGCCAGACTACCACAAGAAATTTATTCAGACAAAATTGAACCAATATATAATTTCGACATGTACAATAAAGAATTACAATACAGACTACACAGATCACACGAAATAGCAAGCAAACACTTAATACACCAAAAAGAATTCAGAAAATCGACAACAGAATACCTGTGCAATCCGATAGAAATACAATTAAACGACATAGTATATCTACAAAACGAAAATAGACGCAAGCTAGATCCATTTTATATTGGTCCATTTAAAGTTACACAACTTCAAGATTCAAATTGTGAAATACAAAATTTACAGTCAAAAGAAAAAACCATTGTTCACAAAAATAGACTCATCAAAGCATAAAATACAAAATTGTAACATCAAACTTTTAGAATTAAGATTTAGATACCGAGCTTAACACCACGTAAAACAAAAAAAAAAAGAGAGAAAAATCAAAAAATAATTGCCGTGGATGTAAGTGAAGTTTTACTCAGCTTCTCTGAGAAAAACTGTAAAATTCGGTTATTTTAGATATAAGAAAACACTGTAATATATATTAAAATTGTTAGGGAGTTCGAACGCAACAGTAAACTAATCCCTTAAAACACTACAGAATGATTTCCCTTCGTTACATCATTCTTCCAAAAGGGGGATGATGTAATATGACCATGTAACATTAAACCTTTCACACATCCCAGACCATGTAACATTAAACCTTTCACACATCCCAGACCATGTAACATTAAATCTTTCACACATCCCAGACCATGTAAAATATTCAAAAGTAAATCTTTCCCACACTTCAGACCACACGCACTTGACAAATTTCCATAAAACACGTACTCGACAAATTTCCATTTGACACCAAGTCACGAAGCCCAGAAACCCACTTGAAATATAAACTTCACCTACATAAGACAATTAAATTGTCAGCACTTACTTCAACCCAACGAAAAATATCGCATTTATACAACAAACGTAAACACGGAAACTTGAGCATCAAATATCAACTAAAAACAATTCAGTTATGTCATTTCCCCGCTTCTCCACTTTCCACACCTCTACACCTCTCTCAAACAGTGCCATATGGCATGACCTAGAATAACGGTAACCCAGGAAAAGACACTGACTCGAACCGACACTCACGAGAGTTAAACCTGACTACTCTCAACCTCCCCTCTCCGCATCACACTCACACACTTGTCTAGAAACATTACTCACTCTCTCTCTTACTCAAATAGATTACAATGACCGAGACACGTCATTGGTTAAATCAGACTTAAGCTACGCGTTCTAACTCCTCCCCCCGGATTTATAGCAATCCATACTGGAAATTTTAATTTAACAAAGTTAGGAGAGAATAGACTATAAAAGGATGATATTTAAATAAAGAAGACAGATTATGATTATGTTTGAAACCGTGCGTATTTATTATTAAACCAGATCAATTGTAGACGGGTTTTCCACGGAAGAGAAACAAGTGGGATTACTGGGATGAAGAACTGTGAAGTAACCAACTGAGAGTTGATTATGAAGTATTTTACCATTACTGTTATTTTGCCTACAATTCCACTGGACAAGCTTAGCATTTAAGTCCCCTATTACGAAAAATTTCGGTAGATATCTTGTGAGTTTTTGTAAATCGCCTTTAAAGAAATTTATTTGTTCGCCGGTGCACTGAAATGGCAAATATGCTCCAGCGATGAAATAACTTCCATGAATGGTTTCAACTTCGATTCTCAAGCTTTCAATAACTTTAGTATTGAAAGAAGGTAGAATTCGATGTTTAATTTGCCGTTGGACAAAAATGGCAACTCCACCACCCATTCCAGTAAAGCTGTCAAATCGATGAACCCACCCATCTGACACCGGTATGTGAGCACCAGCCATTTGAAAGTATACCGATTACGTTGAGCCTCTCGCGTTTCGAGCCCCAAACACTGCGATGTTTTGATACTCATCGCGACTCTCAAATTGTGAAAATTATCCCCACTTGATGTCCCAAAACACTGTCTGCTGTATTTTAGGTAAACCGGCAAGTTATTGTGAGAGAGTCCAAAAATTCACTAATTTTCGTGCACTAAACAAGGTACACGCGTAGAACAAATGTATTACTGTTTGTTTGTTTACGTTGCAATCAGCTGATTTGAAGTTCCGATTTTGATTTCATCAAGATGGCGTCGTGACAGGGGGCAGGATGAACCACATAATTTGGATTACTTTTCAATTTGATATTAGGTTTAAGAAAAGTTTCTGTAACAATGGCAATATGAATTTTGTGAACTTTGAGAAAATTATAAAATTCATCTTCACTCGATTTCAAAGATCGAGCATTCCAATTTGAAATATTCAAATAGTTATTTAACATCACTGTAAAATTTTAAATTCATTATAATATTATTTGCGAATTGCCATCCGATTTGAAATGCTTCAAAAAGTGATGAAGTCGAATTCATTCGGATGATCATTTGAAAGAGTTGATCTTGCGCGAATGGCATTGAAGGAATATTTGTAGGTAGACTGCCATTAGAAGAAGATGATATGGCCGATCTACCTATTAATAAATTGTTTTCGTTAGAAGATGAACTGCAAGGCGGTCCTGTGTTTTGATTATTTACATTACAAGAATTAAGTGGTAGATTTCTACCTGTTATACTAGCATAAGTGACATTAGAAGAAGATGATGACGAGGTCGATCTACCTGACAATACATTGTTTTCGTTAGAAGACGAATTGGAAGGCGTACCTGTTTTTTGTTTTAACTTTTTTTTCTTTTGTTTTAAATTCGAAGAAATAAGTGCCTTAGAAGAATTAGGCGTGGCATTTGTAACGGTTTTTTGATTTTCAGGTATGTCTGTAAATTTAAGGTCGCTGATTTGACTTGTTGTCTAAGCGAACTAGCGTTTAAAATTTTTTCCCTGACAGGACATTTCAAATAATTAGATTTATGATTTCCATCGCAATTTGAACATGAAAATTTATCAGTGGTTTCATTCATTGGACAAACGTCTTTCGAATGCGATTTGGCACAATTCAAATACCGTATATCCATACGACAATTTTTGGTTCCATGGCCGAAGCCTTGGCAACGATGACATTGCGTTAAGTTTGCAATACGATTATGCTGTTTGTAATGTTCCCAGTGAATTTTAATGTGGGAAAGGAAACGTACTTTTTCTAAAGTTTTCAAATTGTTTACATCACTTTGATTGAAGTGTATTAGGTAAAGTTCATGGGAAATTCCAGAGCGTGGTTTAGAAATACCATTCGCTCTTTTTTTCATAAGTATTACTTGGGAAGGGGCAAAACCAAGCAATTCTTTTAGTTCATTTTTAATTTCATTAGTACTTTGATCATTTGATAAGCCTTTCAAGACAGCCTTGAAGGCTCTGTCTGATTTCATATCATTTGAATAAAATTTATGAAGTTTCTCGGACAAATATCGAATAAGACGTTCGTAATCTTCCAATTCATCAACCAAGACTCGACATTCTCCTCTTCGTCCGATTTGAAATGAGACTTTCACTTCCGGGAGAAAAGTAGAAAGCTCAATTATCACCGTCACTGGTGGCATCGATTGTTGTTTCTTCACAGAATGACAAGCGTCCATTTTGGGAATTTTTTAAACCTCTGCCCGACCCAGAGAAGTGAGCAGCGTATCTCTTCGCGACAGTAACTGGTTCCTTTGTTGGTCGTCTGCCATTTTGTATGGCGGTAACGCGAAACGTGGTCCAATTTATACAAAGTTACCTGCAGAACAAAAGACCCCAGTAGACCCACAGGAGGGTGGTAAAAACTTGGAAAGAGGCTCACCTTTTTCAAGGCAAAATGTGCCTTGTATAATATTTCAGCCAACAGGAACTTGAATTAGTACAGTCCGTACAAACTTGAGATTTGAAAGCCCGGGACGGCTTCCGAAATCCAGTAAAAATTTCAGCAACAAAATCCGGTTATGTTAAACGTGCAGTGAAACGATGAACCTCAGAACAGATTTCCAGTAATCAGCCAGAACCACAGCAGCAGTAGCGTACAAAATGGCGCGCGGCTAATGGTATTCACCACGGCTAGGTACGCCACAGTGAACAATGGAGCGATTGTAACCGAATTACAAAGGAATAATGGCGCTTGGTGGCCAACACAATGCAAACTCCGCGAATAATGGCCACAATTGTTCGTACGAACAATTACAGGAACGTGTAACGTACATGCAACAAAGGAAAAAATATCTAAAAGGCACCTGCGATACCAACGAAATGTACTGGACAGGTCGTTACCTTATGCCCAATTATTTAGTCCTTGTACATATAAAGCAGCAATGATCCGAAATTCCATCCAACGCCTGGCTCCGAATTGCAAAATGTCTGCAGCAGAATGACGCGGTCCGAATCAATCCTGGTCTCGGCACCAAAATATGTTGGCGCTAGCCGGGACCCTACGTTGTGTTTAATTAAATCCTCACCAGGATATTTCAGCGAAGCGACGACAGCACGTCGACCTTACTTGCAGGCGGTCGACCTTACTTGCATTCGCACTTCAGTAAACCGGTAGCGAACAGCAATGCAACTAACGGGTTCTGCAAACAGCCACAGCGGTCACCAAAGCAGCCAAAGAAGCAGAAGACGAACAGTCACAAACAAACAGCTGCACTGATAAAACTCACAACTGGATGAACCTTGGCGGACTCTTGCCAATAAAAAACTACACTATTTTAACGTTTGAGTCACATTATTCACTGACTATTGCTAGTGTATTTCACTTCGGCTGTTCGATACACTTAGGACTTTATGACAGATCAAAAACGGTCCGATTCTAATGCAGGTTTATTTGAGACTGACTGGTCTGATGATTGTGAACAGAGCGAGAAGATAAAATGAAAAACTGAGTTGCCAGAAGGGCCTGAGAAACTGACATAATCCTATGAACGGTAGCACCAACTATCTGCAGAAGGCAGTGTTGGTAAACAGTGTCGCCAGTAAAACTAGTGCGACTCAACAACGGTGTTTCGTTTGTATTTGGTGTCGCGGCGCGGGTAATCTTCTGTTCCGGAACAGAGTCTGGGCATACTTTTCTAGCGAAATCGAATATCCAGCGGTTGGAATATTCCTCACTTTCATGCGTGGTGCTATGATTGCGCCTTTTTCGGGCTGTGTTCCAAAGAGTGCTCATAGATGTTTCTTTCGTTAAGCCGTCTATAAACCGACGCCAGTAACCGCGTTTTTTGGCTCTAATCAAGTTCTTAGTTTTAACGTCAAACGCCGTGTAACTCCGGTAATTATCAGGTGTTCTATTTTTACTGAATATTCGCGGAGGTTCTCTCCGCGTTTAAATTTGTGCACACTTTGTCCCACCACGGGTTGGGAGGACGGATGTTAGTTTTCGCGCCGGGTACACGTTTCTTCTGAGCTTGAATCGCATAATCAAGCATCAAGCCAGCCAAAAACGTATACTCTTCCTCCGGAGGAAGTTGTTGAGTTCTTTCAAGGTTCTCAAATATGGAGGTCGCATAGCTATTCCAATCAATATTTCGTGTGAGGTCATACGAAACATTGATTGTCTTCTTGGTCTTGCTGGTGGTGCAAGAATCCGTGTCATTTCTCCCGTATTCAATATTGTCATATTGAAGTTGTCGCAAATATCATGGATCATAGCTGATCTGTTATCGTCGTGAAGACAGCCCCATCCCGTACCGCGTGAGTTAAAGTCTCCTAAAATCAACGTCGGTGCGGGAAGGAGCTCTATGATATCACTGAGCCGCCGATGCCCAACTTAAGCTCTAGGGAGAATATAGATGGAAGCAATATAAAGGTCCTTACATTTGATTGCAACATGACATGCGACAACTTCAATATCTATTCGATAAAAAGAATATCACTTTTTGATCCCCAAAAGTACTCCTCCGTAGGGATCATCTCGATCCAGGCGAATAATGTTAAAATCGTGGAAGTTCAAGGATATTTCAGAAGTTAGCGAAGTTTCGCACAATGCAAATTCGCCACATTCCAGAATATTTATTAGAAATTCAAAAGAATCTATTTTGGGAGGATACTTCTGCAATTCCACTGTAAAACAGTGATTAGATCCGTGACCTCGGTGCATGATTTAGCCATCGAAGGATACAAGTGCTGAGAGAAGGGGCCAATTTGCAGTCAACTGCTTCAAATATGATTTTACTGTTGACATGAAAGCAATTAAAATGCTTCTAAGAGGGTCTGAAATATTGAAAGTTGTAAAAATCCAGTCCACAACATCAGAGAACTTGGTAAGTCCAGCACCTAGTTGGTTCTCTTGTAGATTTTCTTGGACGCTTGGGGATTTTGTTAAGGAAACTTGGGTTTGCTAAGGAAACTAAATAACCGTGGATTTCCGACTTATGGTTTTGCCGACGATTATCATATATGGATGACCAATATAAGCATTAACACTCTCTTTGATTTTATGCAGCAAGCCCTGCGATCTGTTGAACAATGGTGTTGTCAGGTTGGATTATCTGTAAATCCGGTCAAAACCTCAAAGGTGCTTTTCACTCATCGTAGGATAATCACAGTAGTTCGTCCGTTACAGTTCTTCGGTTCAGAAGTCCCTGTGGTCGATCAAGTTAAATACGTCGGGGTTATTCTTGATTCAAAACTGAATTGGTCTGCTCACATTGACTTCAGGATTAAAAAGGTGGGTGGGTAATGTCAGAGACATAACTGGATGTCGTGAATACGAAAAAACTGGCACGCTCCCATAACTTTTCCGAATATCAGTTAGTTGATTGATTGTATGAATTGTGCAAGCTTTCCCCTTTTTCACTAATAAAGTTTGAAGTGATGCGCCTACATTAAAGTACAGATTAGTTACACTAAACAGCTACTATTCTACAACTGTATATTTAAAATTTGAAACAATTCCTTTTTAATTTGCTAATACAGGAGGCTAATTACGACAAATTTGTAGTTTATTTTTATTGAAGCTATGAAGTTCGAAGATATCTGATCCCTCTCGAAATTTCAGTACGAGACTGGTCTGGTCTGAACACACGACCCCATACTAGTATAAAGATGTGTTCAACATCATTACTTTCTCTTTCGCATTGCCTTTCGTAATTGAATGTGTTAGTGACGGTACAAATTATTTGAATTTCCATCTTGATGAATCTTTTGGTAGGCAATATTGAAAGTTTGATTAACTCTCAATGATTATCTGTGGCACTAAAAAGTGCCTTGAATTGTCACAATCAACAAAATCTGAATTTAGATCTGAGATGGTTCTCGTGTGTGTCTTGTTTCCGCAACAGTTGCTCAGAAAATGGTAGGAAAGCGACAAAATTCAACTAGTTCTTTATGATGATCTTTAGCACTGAAAAGTGCTTTGAATTGTCTGAAAAGTACTGAAAAGTGCTATGAATGGGTCTTGCTGAACTTTTTGGCTGCCTTTCTACCGGTTTTCGGTGCCATCGTGCTGAACGGTGTCTCGTGCGTTCAGAGTACCTGTTTTAACTTAAATGACGCTATTTCTTACATGACATTTCGTTTTATACCTGCTACTGGCAGCGGTGTACGGACAGCCCCTTTGCCAAAATTCCTTTTCCTGTTCACAGAACGGGAAATAGTGAGGCGACAGGTCCTCGATGTTGCTCTCGTGCTGTCATGGGTTAAATCAAACAGATTTTTCAATAGTGTACTATTGAGAAATTTCAATGATGTTGCTATACACGTTCAAGTTGAACATTTTCGATTCTATTGGTAGTTAGATTATATAAATCCTTCCACAGATCACTGAGCTATGAGCTTTCAAAATACGAGATTATCCTCTTTGATACTCGTTTATACCAAACATTTCAGAAAAGTTTAATTTTGAACTATTTGAGATTATGTCACACAACTGAAAATTTTATCATAAAATTGTGATCATATTTCCGATGGCATGTAGCAAAAATTATGTTGATTCGTTAGATACAACAAGAGATATTCACGATCAAAAACTTATCACTCTCTTAGAGGGTAAATTTTGAAAAGGCGCTCCATAGTAAAGTAAGTCGTATTCACGACAAAAAGCTTGTATGGCTTTCGGCCAATGCAGACGAGCTTTTGGAAAATCGTGGGACCTCAAACCCAGATACATTCATTGGATCTACACAACTATTGTTAGACCAATTAGAATTTTTTTCTATGTCGCTACAATCGGATTCAGGAAGAATCTCGTAAATATTGTTAGACGGCATAGGATCAACGGAAGGGAAATCCGTCCGTTGTCTTTTATTTTTACATTCAGATTCTATAAGATCGTGAATGTTATTAGAAAAATGTTGAATACAGGATTGTGATTTATTCCGTATTGAATTATTTTTAGCCTTAGGTTTGTTGCCTTTCCGGTTGGACGCAGGCATTTTTGAAATGAATGAAATTTGAAACTAAATTAACTTGGCTAAATTAGTCTTCGATTAGACTCCTAGTTTGGAAAAGTTCTGGTAAAGACTGATTAATTCGAAGAATAGTTCTTTGAATAGCTAGCCTTAAAAAAGGCTGATTAATTTCTTAGTCACTCTAATATCACTCTTTGTATCACTTAGTCACTCTAAGATCACTCTTTGTATCACTTAGTCACTCTAATATCACTCTTTGTATAACCTTGAGAAAGACTGACTAATTGTTAGTCTTTAAAAAGACTGTTAGTGATTCAAGTAGCCTTGAAAAAGACTGAAGCCTTGAATCAATGAAACTCTAGGTAGCCAGAAAAAATTTCCAGGAGCCAAGAGTTATCCGCGTGCGGTGCGAACGACTGTTCAACACCGACTGATAGGACAGTCCCCTTGCAAGATACGAAGAATTCATCCCTCAATTTCGTTCTGTTCTTTACGCAGCTCATACACGATTGTTGTAATGGATAAACGTTGCTTCCCAACAACTTCTGTCCAGCGACGATGCCACTTTGTAGTTTTACCAAAGAACCGGATGAAACAGAGGTCTGTTATTCCGATTCCGTCCTGAAATGTACGTAACTTCAAAATAGTCCAGGAAGTCAGCCAATGCTGTTGGCATGTCAGCCTTAATGTCATAAAATGCTGCCTGGATTCTTGTATGCGAGAAGAAAAAAAAAGAGTGCATGGGAGAAAATGTAGATGAAAAAAAGTACGGGTGTGTAATGTCAGAGACATAACTGGATGTCGTGTATACGAATAAAACTGACACTCTTTCTTTATACTTTCGCATATCAATTAGATGATCAATTGTGTTAATTGTGCAAGCGTTCCCCTTTTTCACTTCTAGAATTTGAAACAATACACCGAAACTACAGTGCAGATTAGTTACATTGAACATTCTGACATACAATTAAATGTTACGAAACAGCCAGTATAGTTCTTTATGATAAAATGGTGATTCTAAAAAACTACAAGGATCTGCCCCATGGGGTTGTTCGAGCAATTGATGTGGAACAAGCCAACCAAAATTTCTAATGATCTACAATCAAACAGTACAAACAATCGTTACACTTTTGAATCCCAATTGCACGAGAGTCTGCTTAGATTGATCTTGATTACGAACCAACACCGAACATTGTTTGTCTTGATTTGTATTTGTTTTACAGCCGACGAAATTACATCAACATCGCAAATGTATGCAACTATAGCTTTGTACATACTTGCCATACGGATTTCGAGCTTCTTTTCGCCAAGCTTGTGTTCAAGTTTTGTATGCAAGCTGTTATTTTTAAAGCTTTAACTTACTCTACCATTCTGCGATTTCGGTTGAAGCGATAAATCTTTTTTCATTATCTATCGAGTTCATCTTATATAAATTAGAAATTAATCTTAAGCATCCTGGGGTAGTTGCAAATTTCTCAGGCGAAAACGACATAACATGGAATTGAAGGCACAAATCTCCAAATATCAAGGGGAACGTGCCATTTGAGCCAATTTGTTCTGATTCCTGATAAATCGTTTTATGGCACTTTTCGTCCTGCTGTCTAGCAACAACCTACCTCTAGCATGCTACGCGTAGGACTGAAACGTTAGCTATAATTTCACTTTTATTCATAGATTCGCGTGCTTCCAACAGCTTCGCTTTTGCATCGATTGACCAATCAGAGCAATGCTTTCCCTTTGATATATCGCTTACTCCTTCAAAACCCGTCGACTAAGGCAGGTAAATCCGGTATGCCGGAGATTTTTAGCAGCCAAATAGGACAGTAATCGCTACTAATCAAAATTTCAATCATATATAATAGAAAATACGTGACTTGATACATTCAAATCGAAACTTAGAAATATTTCTAATCAAATGATGGAATAATATTAACAATTGATACAAAATAGACTGAGCTGTAAGTGTTTAGAACCTGACCACATTTCTACGACGACTGTTCAACACCGACTGACGTGTATTTTTACTTAAGTTTCTGATTTGCACCCTTATATAGAAAATAAAGATGTGTTCCACATCCAAAACCTTTTATGAAGGCGTTAGTGATGGAGAGTGACGAGTTGAGTTCAGATCTATTCTGAGTCGGTGCTATGCATTTTATATAGCAAATCAGCAGAAAATTCTACTACAAACTACAACTGGTTGAAAAATGGCCCGTATACAGTATAGTGAAAGAAAAATATCTCATAATTCTTTGGGTACACAATTATAGTTATAATAACAACATACAGAATTTCGATGTCGATCATTTTCTTTTGGATTTTTATATTACAGTGAAAGAAACTATCAAAGGGCAGTACCGGATTAATTTCTGGCATTCAGAAGGACAATATTATGTAATCCTCTAAGTTATTAAACATCGTTTGAATAAGCGATATCAGACACTGTTGTGAATTTTGCACTACAAAAAATTGAACAAAGCTGATCAAATTATCGCAGATTTGCACTACATTGATGGTTTTTAATACCGATTTGCAAGGAAGCAATCTTTATAGTTCTTTAGATAAAATTTCGAGCCATTAGAAGGGCTGATTTTGTATAATATTCCCCATTGTTTTTCATTTTTCGGATGATGCAATCGATCGTCTTTGAAGGGAAACTGACAGCGACCTGTGCATTTGAGGTTTTGTACCATGCAAAAGGTCTGCGCTTTCATTGCCGTCTGCTCCTCCTGACGATCGAGGTCCAAATGAAAGCACGACCTAAGCATTTGGGGCTTTTTTTCTTACTGATGGTGAGAGAACTTCGCCTCGACATCCAGTTCCGTCTGAAGCACTAGAAGAAATGAACGATTTTCAATCAATGTTTACCTTTTATACTCTTCCAGTAGATAATCGGAACTGATATGTGCTTGACTACCTCAAAACCGTCGTCCGGGTGCGAAAAAGGTAAGCAAGCGTGATGAATTTTTCTCATTATTTCCAAAAATTTAAGAAAACGTTATTTTTCAATTATTTATGGTTATCTCACACTGTTGAAAATTTTATCACAAATTCCTGATCATATTTCCGATAGCTTGTAGAAAAAAGGCGGGTAGGTAATGTCAGAGACATAACTGGATGTCGTGAATACGAAAACAAATGACATGTTCCTTAACACTTCCGAATATCAATTAGTTGATCAATTGTATGAATTATGCAAGCATTCCCCTTTTCCACATTTTTCGCAAAAACAAAGAAGGCTTCACTTGATCTCGATTACTGTGAATTTCACACAGCGAAAAGTGCAAAAATCTAACCAAACTGTTCTACATTTGCACTAAACTGAGGATATTTTCTTTCGATTTGCGAACAACAAATCCTAATAGTTTTTCAGAAAACTTTTAGAGCCATTAGAATGGCTGATTTTTTATAATGCTTTCCAACGATGCTTTTTCATCCCTCGAAATGACTGGCAGCTGTGACGTAATCGCTCTTGTCGGAAGCGAAACTAGCTTTGCAAACGGCACAAAATACATCTGCTCGCATTGGCGATAGAATCCAAACTGATTAGATTTTTGTTAGGAGCTTTCTTTTACGTGATTTCATTTGTAGCTTTTTCACTTATGGGCGGTCCTAATGGCTATAAAAATAGTCGCATACAGAATATTAATGTCGATTATTTTATTTGGCATTTGCACAATTTATTGAAAGAAACTATCAATATGCTGTAGGAATTCGTTTCTAGCATTCAGAAGGGTCAAATTGTGCAGTTCTCTACGAACTCTGGAACATTTTTCGCAAAAACACAGAAGGTTTCACTTGATTTCGATTACTGTGAATTTTACACAACGAAAAGTGCAAAAATCTAACCAAACTGTTCTAGATTTGCACTAAACTGAGGATACTTCCTTTCGATTTGCGAACAACAAATCCTAATAGTTCTTCAGAAAACTTTTAGAGCCATTAGAACGGCTGATTTTTTATAATGCTCTCCAACGTTGCTTTTTCATCCATCGAAATGACTGGCAGCTGTGACGTAATCGCTCTTGTCGGAAGCAAAACTAGCTGTGCAGGCGACACAAAACACATCTGCTCGCAGTGGCGATAGAATCCAAACTCATTCAATTTTTGTTAAGAGATTTCCTTTTATGTGATTTCGTTTGTAGCTTTTTCACTAATGGGCGGTCCTAACGGCTATAAAAATAGCCGCATACAGAATTTTTATGTCGATTATTTCATTTCGGATTTGCATAATTTTTTGAAAAAAACTGTCAATATGCTGTAGGGATTCATTTCCAGCATTCAGAAGGGTCAAATTGCGTAATTCTCTACGATATTAAACTCTGGAACATTTTTCGCAAAAAAAGGCTTCACTTGATCTCGATTACTGTGAATTTCACACAGCGAAAAGTGCACAAATCTAACCAAATTGTTCTTGATTTGCACTAAACTGAGGATAATTACCTGCGATTTGCGAAAAACAAATCCTAATAGTTCTTTAGAAAAATTTTAGAGCCATTAGAACGGCTGATATTGTGTAATGCTCTCCACCGTTGTTTTTTTCCCAATGCTAATGACTGGCAGCTGTGACGTAATCGCTCTTGTCGAAAGCGAAACTAGCTTTGCAAACGACACAAAACACATCTACTCGCAGTGGCGATAGAATCCAAACTGATTCAATTTTTGTTAAGAGATTTCCTTTTATGTGATTTCGTTTGTAGCTTTTTCACTAATGGGCGGTCCTAACGGCTATAAAAATAGCCGCATATAGAATTTTAATGTCGATTATTTCATTTCGGATTTGCATAATTTATTGAAAGAAACTATCAATATGCTGTAGGGATTCGTTTCTAGCATTCAGAAGGACCAAATTGAGGAACTCACTACGATATTCACCACTTTTCGGAACATTTTTCTTGAACGATTTGTTGTACAGCAGCAGCTATTTCCTTCTCTTCCTCAGAACGCGTTCTGATTGGCTGGTGTTGACATGGGTCAAATGAGATAGGTTTTTCAATAGTGTACTATTGAAATACTTCAATGCTTTTGCTATACACGTTTAAGTTGAAAAAAAACCACAGATCACTGAGGTATGAGCTTTCAAAATACGAGAAAGGCAAACGCGCCTTATGAATTATCCTTTTTGATACTCGTTTATACCAAACATTTCAGAAAAGTTTAATTTTGAACTATTTGAGATTATGTCACACAACTGAAAATTTTATCATAAAATTGTGATCATATTTCCGATGGCATGTAGCAAAAATTATGTTGATTCGTTAGATACAACAAGAGATATTCACGATCAAAAACTTATCACTCTCTCAGAGGGTAAATTTTGAAAAGGCACCCCATAGTAAAGTAAGTCGTATTCACGACAAAATTATGTTGTTGGGTTGAGTATATCAAAAGATATTCGCGATAAAGTTCTGCTTGTACAGGGTAAATTTTGAAAAGGCGCCCCATAGTAAAGTAAGTCGTATTCACGACAAAAATTATTGTTTTTATTAGAACACTGAACAAACCTGAAGTCGTTTCACAGCCGTATAAACATTGATATCATTTGAATATGCATTCTTCAGCCCACGAAAGTTTAGCTGTTTAATAATTGTTACTGTGCAAAATGGAAATAGCACAAATAACATTCTGCAGCACTGAAAATTTCTGTCATAACATTTATTACAGCTTTTTCAAAATCCGATAGGATGTATCGTGGCTGTAAGTTTATTTCCGCATCTTTTTTTATTAAATAATGTTATATATTTTAAGGCACACTGCTTAATCTCTAAGATACCAATCTTAATTAACGACTAACTTAATACTAAAATAGTATCATTAGACTATGTCATCTCGGAATCTCAAAAATCCAGCTTTCAACTAGCGATCGGCAGTTGTCGATGAATTGAATATTGCATGAGTTTTCCAGATGGCGTTGGTAAATATCTATGCTGGCCACATCCTTCGGTCAGTGTGGGTCCGCGGAAAACACCCCCAGGCTGCAAAGGCCCGGCGGGTGGCCCGCTTGCTGGTTTTCGACTGGATCGGTCTTCCGTGGGCGGTGATGGTGATGTTACGGAAGAGAATGAAAAAAGTAAATATTGTGGAGACGGGGTAAAAAGTGTGTTTCCTTATAGTTTCTTTATATTACATTTTGGTGAGGAAAGGGTTCCAATCAGCTTTACAGCCCTGTTCAAAATGTATTGGACTCCCCGTTAATTTGTATCAGGCCGAATTAGCGCATGCGCGCCATATAAACGCCTCTTTCAATGTGAGGAAATTATATTATTACCCAACAGTTTCTATTATTCACCGTTGATTTTCTTACCTTTGGTCATAGTTTATATTCTGTTTTACCTTAATTCCAGTGGTTCTATTCAGCTGTGATTCGTAAGTGTCTTTTGTTGTCATTTTTGTCATGTTGTTTCCATAAATGTAAAAGTTAGTTGTATGCAATGGTGTTTATGTTCTTACCAATATTCCTTTCTAATTTTTTTCAGATTCACATCCAGCGGGTTCAGTAATAGGATTAGTGTTTTTTTACATCTTTGTAGAGCCGCTCATCATGGTTTGACGCAAGGGGCAAATCACTCTAAACTTTGTCTGAACTCAAACAAGTTTTACCGAGAGTAAAAAGGTTTAGCAGGGATCTCGCTGGATTAGAAAAGTTTAGCCAAGATCTGGAAAAGCATTATTTTGACATAAGAATCTATCAACGTAGTATTTGTTTCTTTTATGTTTTTTCTTTCTTTTTGCAACTGCTCAACGCAGGCAAAGACATCATATTAACAAGATATCCAGCTTTCACATTTCCCGAACAAATCATTGGCAACATCCTTTTTTGTGAGCATGGTGCCCTCATCGAATTTCGTACATAGAAGTAGAGGAAGGAAATATTAAATTCGTGCGCGCCAAATTAGCAGCACTGCGCACCTATAGAATTGAAATGATATGTTGAATGTGATACCGCACGATGGCGTTGTTAAACTGAAGATAGATTTCGCTCCAAGCTGACAGGGTCTGATGCAGGTCAACTCTTTGTCTACTTGTCATACACTTTTTTGCGAGCAGAGATACCAGATATTTGTATAAAATTTTGTATAAAAAATCTGTATTTATCTGTATTCTCTAATCAAATAAAATTTTGGAAAGCTAAAAAAAAGTTTGTACTAGTGCAGCGCCCTTAGCAAATTTTCCTTCGAATTTGCTAGTATTGTAGAAAAAGTAGGAAATTGTGAAGGAAACTCTCATATCAGCGTAGCTGCAACCTTCAGGTATAAAATTTGTTATTGAAGCGTGCGCATTTTTGAGCATTAGTCATCGCCACGATGTTTAAGAAATTTTGTCATAAAACCATAGACAGTTCCGGGCATTAGTCAGCGCAGTAATGTTGTAAAACAAAAGCTATTGTTATAAAACCATAGACAGTTCCGAGTGTTAGTCAGCGCAGCAATGTTGCAAAAACAAAGTTATATCTTTTTACGGACACTGCCTCTGGCCTAGCGACAGTGGTTTCGGCTTTCGGTAGAACTTCGGGAGAAAGTCGGATGAACTTTCTACTTGAACTCACAAGCTCGGCTTGTACTAAAATCTTCGGGCTTCACCCGAAGGAAAATGTTAGGAGCTTAAAAACCCATAGTTGGGAAGAGTTAAAAGTAGTTCAATTTTAACGAGTGCGCGGTAAATAGCCGTTGGTCTCGGGCGTCGGCCCGTAGACAAGTTAAGAAGCAGTTCAGTTTCACAGAGTGCGGTAGCTAGGCGTTAGTCGCGGGATTCGACCCGCAGATAAGTTAGGCCGTCTCGTCCGAGTTCTCGTGTTAATAAACGTTTTCTTTAGTGATATCAATTCGGGTATAAAGTCATTACAAAGAAGAGAATTCGCAGAATATGAGTGACAGAAATCATGTTAACAGTTTCTGAATAGTGATAAATAGAATTAAATATCGAAGTTGTAAGCACATAGTCTGATGGTAACAAGTGAGAGAAGAAACCTTCTCTAAGGAATAAGATAGATTGCGTGAACAAAACATATAGTGTCATCGAGAAAAGATAACAAGTGGTAACAGTTTTGCGAAGAATTTGCTACAAGACGTTATTGCGAATTACAAAACAAATAAAGGTTTAAATAAGAAACAAATTTATTATTTTTCTAACTGTGGAAAAGAAACATCCTCTTCGTTATTCCTCTTCCGCCACCGCTCGGCCGGAAGCGATACAAGTGGTGACAGCGGCACTAGCCGGAAGTGGCAAGGATACGCCAGGACTAAGGAATAGGAATCCGGAATTACGGATGTTGGGAGAAGTAGCATTAGTATGGTGAGTCCCCACTATTTTATTTTTTTTTTCTCCTCGTTGTTTTGATCACGTAATGTTGCCACTTATTGTCATAAAAAAATAAAGATATGCCATGCGCGAAAATTTTTCTGATTGATTTAGCTCGCGCTCGCAAGGACCAATATTATTTTTTCTAACTACATTACTCACAATCCATCAACTAGTAAACGATATCAGATTTTTTTTTCTCATGCCTTCGCGCCGTCTGACATAATAAAGCAAGCCAACGAGCGAGGCACCAGGAGTGCATGCTACGATGTATGTATACTTAAACGGTGGTGAACTAACCCATATGGGCGGAGCCTACCGAAAAATGCGTTGCTAGGCGACGAACCAAAACAATCGCGGCCATATTTACGGCTAATAGCCGGGCATCCGAAACAAGAACATAGCACGAAAAAAAAAAAAAAGCTTCATATGATAATAATAATAATAAACCGACATTGACTTTGAGTCGCGTACGGTAAACTATAATGTTAAACCACGAGTATGGTACGATGCGCTGTTGAAGCCTATGCCGTCGACCCTTATAACAGAATTAACAAACACAGTTTATTTTTGCGCACACGGCGGGCATGACAAATTTGAGAGCACCGAGTTGGGCTGGCTCAATAATAAAGAGAAAAAAATGCCAATGCGAACGAAATTTGACCACGCAGTGCTCGTAGCAGTTAAAGATTTATATTATACAATGACCAGTAATTTAAAACTAGGTCAAGTTTGTTTACGATGATTGTTCTTTTTGTTTGTCGACCATGACCACGGTCAAGATCGTAGTTTTCACTGTTAAATAATGATAGGTAGTCGACGGAAATCGTACAGGTGGGGGGTTTCATTTCAGTATTTTCTAAACATACGGCAAGCCAAATAATAATTTTAAGGCTTGACAGAGATATCATAGTACGAGAATCAAATTCAAACAAGCATGGAGTTTCAATTCCCTAAGGCGGAAGCACTGCAGTGCATTCCAGAGTTCGATGGAACTACCGAACAGTTAGATGCGTTCATCTATCATATTGAACATTTCGAAAAACAATTCCCAGAAGAGACATCTAGAGACGATCTGATCTACGTAATATTATTGAAGTTGAAAAAAGAAGCAGCAGCTAGATTACTGCACATAAAAGCCGAAAATTGGCCTAAAATCAAAGAAAATCTTATACGTGAATTTGGGGAAATCGAAAAAATCGAAGACGTTGTTTTAAAAATAGAAACTTTGCGGCAAGAACCCGATGAACCATTCAAAAATTACAAAAAGCGCATAATGAAAATTAAAGAGCAGTTGGACAATTACAATGAAGGGTGCTTTGCTCGGGAATCGCCAATGGAAGTCAGTCTAAGACTACATTGCTTAGCAGGCTTATACAACGACGAATTGAAACGAATGGCACAAGGCCACAAAAAAAAGACATTGTATGAGTTATTGGAGTATTTAGAAGAAATTGATATAGAACGAAAACATATCGAAGTACTTGAACACAGACTTCAAGCAACAGATCTGGGCTATAGAGTTCTTAGGAGGAATCAAAAGTTTAGAACTCACGAAGGGTACCAATATGAAAATAATGAGTATCAGCAAAAATACGATTTAACAAATCGGTATGATAATAGAAAACCACCTAATAGATACAATGGTAATATTCGAGAGAAGAATAATGCACTTGATAGAAAACACTACGAAAATAATGAAGCACAGTTATGGGTAAATTGCATGACTTACGATAATAGAAAAATATTTCGAAGATATGATCATAATATCAGGACCAGAAATATGCCTGATCAAATGAGATATGGAGCATCAAGAACTCCGAATGCAAATTTAGCCAAGCAAACAGGTAAAATGCAAAATTGGGATCGATACGGGGACAATGAAAATGACGATAACCGTAAACCAATGAAGAGTGATGTGTACAAAAAACGTAAAGAAGGGATATGGGTCAAATTACATAAGACGAAAGACAACGAATTTATGATGCTGTCGAGATCGGCAAACGAACCAAATAACGAGATAGGGTTGCTGGTAGACACTGGAGCATCTGGCAACTTGATAAGTAGACGAAGTGCAGAGTACATGGGAGCATATACAATTAATGATAACGAAATCCTAGAATATTCCGGGATAACAGGTAATGTTATAAAAACATTAGGTACCGTAGAACTAAACTTCATCATCGCAGGAAGAATTTTCCAAACGAAGTTCGACGTAGTGGAGAATTTGACTCCAGGGGGCATTTTGGGAATGACATTTATGAATAAGTATGTGACTAGCATACACAATGACCAAGGTTGGATATGCTTACGGAAAATACCTCTAACCTTTGAACCAAAAACAGACTCATATGAAGCTCATCAAAAACAGGAGAAGAGAGTCGCAAAATATGAGGCAGAGAACAATGTCAAAATACAGGAAAAATACCAAGCGTATGATCAATCCAAGCTTAGTCCACAGGGTACGCAGTGTACAGAAACGACAAAAAAATATACGGGGCAATGGCAAGAAGGTATGCCGCCTCACGAAATGTTAAAAATAGATTGTGCTAAAAACAACCAGTTATTTGTAAAAGTTGCTGCTGCAAATAGACCTAACGAAAAAATTAAGTACTTGCTCGATACTGGAGCATTTTATAACGTAATGAGATGGGATACTGTCGCGAGAATAGGATCAGAGAAAATAAACTATAAAGATAATTTATACATTGCAGGCTTTGATGGAACTCAATCACAGACTATTGGGTCAGTAAAAGTCACGTTGGTGATTGGAAAAACTCATTACAGAGTTAGATTTTATATAGTAAAAGATTTGTGTGTTCCTGGAATCATTGGAGCAGAGTTTTTAAAGATATACACAATTTATGTCACTCAGAATTTCGAGTACATATGCCTAAGTGTACCAAACGAGCACAAGAATGTGGCAAATACACCAGTAACAGGCAAAGAAAAGGTACACGCAACTGAGCATTATGGGATGCGTGCTGCAGATCAGAATGAGTGCAACATTGAAATAGCCACCCGCATAAATAATGAAAGAAATAATGAAGTAAATGATAATAATGAGAAGCCAAAGATGTCTTCAAACAGTGCAACTGAAGCAAAGAATAATTTTGAAATAAAAAAATCTCCTAGTAGAAATAGGACAACCGAAAAACATATTAAAACTGATGCAAAGAGTGGCAAAAATGAAGTAATTATCGTAAATGCTGAAGTCTTAGAGAGCAGTTTATCAAAGCATAATAAATATGAAGTGAATCAAAAGCACGTGAATAAAAATGATAACATTAATGCATCGTATCAGAGCAATTATGAGTTATACAAAAACGACGATCGTTCAGATAGTATGCTCCCCGGTTGTGGGACTAATATTACTCATGAAGAAGAAAAAGATTTTATAGGTGGAGAATGTGACGAGGAAGACAAATGTTTCCTTGATTTAGATTCAAATCAAGATGTAATTCTTACGGAAAATAAAAGATACGGTCAAATAACTGGTCGAGACCGAACGGAAAAAGTATTAGAATCACTAAATATGAATCATCTAAAAAGAGAAAATTTTAGGGATATAGAGAAGATTATGGCATCATATAGCGATGTATTCTATCTGAAGGGGGACAAATTAACTATCACCGATGCGGCAGTGCACGAAATTGAGACCACGTCAAACGTGCCTATCAACAAACGGCAATACAGATTTCCGGAAGCTACAAAGAAGCATATTAATGAAGAAATTGAAGAAATGCGTAGACAAGGTATCATAAGGCCTAGCAAAAGTCCGTGGAATGCACCAGTCCTATGTGTTCCCAAGAAGGACGATGAATTTGGTAACAAGAAATACAGAATCGTGGTTGACTTCAGGGCTTTAAATTTAGTTACGAAGCCATTTGTATACCCAATTCCACTAATTGATGAGATTCTAGATAATCTTGGAAACAGTAAATATTTTTCTACCTTGGATTTAAAATCAGGGTTTTACCAAGTACCAATTAACTCAAAAGATGCAGCCAAGACTGCGTTTTCAACTCCAAAAGGCCACTTTGAATTTACAAGAATGCCTATGGGCCTGCGTAACAGCCCGTCAACATTCCAAAGATTAATGAATACGGTACTTTATGAGATAGAAGGGGTTAAAGCAATCGTCTATCTAGATGACATAATTGTTTTCGGTGTTACTATCGAAGAACACAATGAAAACTTACGCAAAGTTTTAGAGGCTCTCCGTCGACATAATCTAAAAGTCGAGCCAGGTAAATGCCAAATTTTGAAAAATGAAATAAAGTATTTAGGACATGTAATTGACAAAGAAGGAATTCGCCCTATGGAGGACAATATAAAAACAATTAAAGAGATGGCGGCACCAAAAACAGTCAAAGGTGTTCGGTCATTTTTAGGAACAGTAAATTTTTATGGAAAATTCATACCGCACATAGCAGAGAAACGTAAACCTTTGAACGATCTCTTGCGAAAGAATGTTAAGTTTACTTGGACAGAAGAGTGTCAAAAATCTTTTGAGGAATTGCGGAATTTTTTAACTTCTGACACACTGTTAGTTAGACCGAACTATAAAGATACGTTCGTGATCACGACAGATGCAAGCGAGTACGCTATTGGAGCAGTACTCTCGAATGAAAAATCGATCGACAGGCCTATTTCATATGCAAGCAGAGGTCTAGTAGGTGCTGAAAGAAAGTACCATACGATTGAAAAAGAGTTGTTAGCCATCGTATGGGCAGTGAACCGTTTCAAACACTTTATTTATAATCAGAGATTTATTGTATACACTGATCATAGACCGCTAATTTCAATATGGCATTTAAAAGAAACCTCGCCTACGCTAACGCGTTTACGTCTGAAACTTCAAGGGTTGGAAATGGACATTCGCTATAAACAAGGCAAAGACAATGTCGTAGCAGACTTTTTATCCAGACTGCCCGAACAGGCCGAGTCCTTACACCCTATTTCAATAGTCACTAGACAGCAAAAGCGTCGACAACAGCAGCAAGCAGAAAAAAATGAACTTGCGAAGCGGAAAGACGCGGAGAATAAAACAACTTCCCCAAAACAACTGAAAGACGAATCAGGCAGGTTTACGCTATATAAAAATAAACAAAAGACAGAATGGAATCCGCACATGGACGGATTAGAAAATATCGATTTTGGATGGGACGAAAAGGAAGATTTGGGAGTACTCTCACATTTCGAAGAATACGAAATATGCATAAATAACAATGACATCAAATTTGATCTGCTGAAATTTTCAAAACAAAAAACTAACGAAAGTGATTTTGATGGTACTTTCGTAATAGTAAACAGTAGATCAGCATATAAAGAACTAGCCGAGCTGATACACTTACCACACGGTTTAAAAGACTACCTAAATGGAAGAGTATTTTCAATCCCAGATCGTAAAATATGGGGATTGGTTCTAAATGGCTCGAGTAGATCAATAACCGATACAAGAATTCTAATAGATGGGTTAGTAGATGCATTCACTAACTGCCCTGAAGACATGAAAAATGCAAAGAACATGCAAATTATCTCTTTTCGAAACATGCAGAAAACCCCTGAGGCAAATGTGTTGAGATTTATTGCCGAGAAATTTGATAAAATTTTCACACTATATGCACCGGAAAAAGACAGGATGTGGGTGCCGGAAAAAGACCGCGAAACTACATTGAGAGAATTCCACGATGCTCCTCTAGGCGGACATGTTGGAAGCAAACGAATGTTGAAAAGAATGAGTCCACTATTCCATTGGACTAATATGCGGAAGGATATCGAAAATTATGTTAAACAATGTAGCTCGTGCCAGAAAAACAAAATCGGTCGAGCGAACAAAATTCCAATGAGAATTACCACGACATCGTCCGAACCGTTCGAGAAATTGTATATGGACATAGTGGTTCTACCCGAGTCAGAATGGGGGAACAGATACGGACTTGTGATGCAAGACGATCTGACTAGATACTTAATTGTAGCACCGATGGAAAATCAAGAGAGTGCCACGGTCGCGCAAACTTTTGTGAATAATTATATTTGTAAATATGGAACACCAGTCGAATTGGTAACCGATAATGGAACCAATTTCGTTAGTTCTCTTATGAAAAATGTATGTAAAATTTTAAAAATTAAAAAAATTACTACGAGTACATATCATCCACAAGCAAACTTGGTGGAACGATCGAATAGGGAACTAAAAACCTATTTAAGACAATACGTAGGTAACGAACCGAAAACATGGGATCAATTACTCCCATTCTTCAGTTTCGAATATAATACCACTGTAAATTCCTCAACGGGTTATACACCGTTTGAATTATTATACGGAAGACGGGCGAACATCCCAAACTCCGTCTACAAATACGATAATGATGGTCTCTACTATGAGGACTACGTCAATGAAATGCGATCTACATTTAAACGACTTCACCATCAAGTCCGGGAGAATCTAATTGCATCTAAACACAAGCGCAAAGAATTATATGATAAAAACTCCAACGAATGGCAGCCAATGTGGGGAGACTTAGTGCTAGTAAAAGCCAATCCCACAGGCGCAGGACAAAAATTGCAATCACTTTGGAGAGGACCGTATGAAGTAGTTGCTCTTCCTAGTGAGCAAACAACAACTATAAAGAATGGGAATAGACTAGAAAAGGTTCACAATAACCGATTGAAAAAGTATACGGATTGAGAAACTGAACCTTATCACAGAATATTGAGATAGTTAAGAAATTATCCAAGAAACGTTAGAAAAGTAATAAAAAGATTCAACATGTATACAAAGTGATACACGAAAATAAACATATTGTAATAAAAAGTTTCATCGGAAAACTAAATACAAAGGAATAATATTTAAAACATAAGGGAAATTGAAACCCTGAGAGTAATTGAAATAAAGAAAAATAGGATACAGTTATAAAAGAAATTAACAGCAAACATCATACAATGATACGTTGACACAAGAATTCAACGAAAAACTTAAAACCACAGTGTAAGGAAAACAATGGATAAGATAAAAACATGAAAAATATACCAAGAAGGGAAAAATATCAGCGAAATATGTAAGATGAAAGTCGAAATGAATCAATTCGAACACGAAAAAAAAAACATGATTGAGAGCAGAAGGATATTAAAACTGTTGAGAGGGTAATAAGAGAGGGTCAATAAGAAATAAAATTTTACTTATGCAATGAAACGAACACCATAAAAACAAATGGACACCAAACGAAGAAAGAAAAGTAATACAAAGTGGAAATAAACTATGGGAAAATATGGGATTCTAATGATCCTAGATGAGTCAACCAATCAAGAAAATTCAAATCATGCCATACACAGCAATACCGTGCTGGTCATAAGAAAAAAAAAGTTAAATTCAAGAGGAAGATTATAGATGTGAGAAAAATTTGTTCTTGGGAGGAAGCTAAAATGCTACAAAAGAAGAGTACATTACACAGGGGAGGTAAACATAATGGTATAGAATACGGAAATAATGTTTCAATGGTGAAATCAGATAAGATTATCAATAAATAACATAAAACTAACTTTAAAAATATACTAAAACAAAAATACTTCGAACTAAAAAGAAAATAGGGATGAGATATGACGGATACGACAAGAAAAGGATAAGACACTAGCGAACAGACTATCAAAACGACGCTGGCCAGCAAATAATTTCTATATAATGTATGCAGTTATGCAATGATATTAGTATGAGTGATCAAGTGTGTGTGGACAAGGGGATCGCGACCCCGGAATGAAAAAAAAAACTATATGCGTACTATATGAATGAATTGAGGATTTCTAAAGTGCAAATTACGCACTCAAATTAAGATGTCGGAAAAATACAGATACGACAATACGGACATGTAAAAGTTACGAAAACACAATGAAAGAAAGATACAACAAGTAATTAAAACATTATACCACCAAAGAATTCATGGGGGATTACAAAAATACATATATATGAAAACTTCTGCCACTAACAAACAAATAATATTTTAATACTTTATGGGTTACCGTTATTATTGGAAAAATATTAAAACCCAGACTTGAGTCTATTTTTAGAAAAGAAAAAACAGGAACACCTGCCGAAAGAACCAGCTCAAGTAGTGGGGGAGAGAAGCTGCGGCATGAGCACTACACAACCGACCAGATGAAAGGACGGCTTCTGAAGCTACGCAAGCAAGGATGGTAAGACACCATTAAAATGAACACGGTATAGAAGCTAGTTGCGGGAAAAATTTAGAAAAAAAAAAGATTTATTATAACCTGCAACAAGCATTCGCATGCCGCAACTTTAATAACAATTTTATATCCACAGACAGACGTATTGTCGACAGACGGGTTGTCGACCTGTATCTACGGGTTAAAGGTACCTCAAAAAAAAAAAAAAAAAAAAAAAAAGAAGTATATATGTATAAGTAAACATAAAAACCTCTCGATTAATGGAAAAGTACACGAGACAACATATAGACAAATAAATATATCGCAGAAACACTTAATAATATGCTTAATAATGGAAAAAAAAATTACGATGAACAAAGTTATGATAACGAAAAAAAATTAAGCGAATATGATGCACAATGCGATTATTAAGAAAAAAAAATATACGTATATACAAATAATCACCATCACAGAATACACAATAGATCACGTAAGACGTTTATAAAAATAATAACAATCATAAAATAGAAAAAATGTTTACACTAAAAGCACAAAATCATACAAAATGAATAAAAGTTTTTTTTTTGAAGTCCCAAACTGTGTGTGTGCCCGAAAATAGTCGTCGCAGAAGGAAGGATGTCAGTAGCTTAGCCAAGCTACCTAATAGAATGAGAGGGTGTGATCGGATGCGGTGGCAAGTTGAAGACAAAGGGAACCGGGGAATCACCAAGACGTCAGAAGGAAGAACAGCAGAGCTGAAAAAAATCGAGGCCGAAATTGCGGAAAAATTTAACATGGAAGACGTAATTACAAATCAAAATAATGGCAACGCTACAAATTGCTACATCAACAAGTACAAATGATAACAAAACAAGAAGGAAGTAAATGCAGTCAACAAAGTTAAAGATGACTTGCGCGGGTATGCAACAACGTTACAAACTGCTACCCTATAATTTATTCAGTGAGCATCGTCAAAGCTCAGCTGAATACCATAAACAATTATTGGAAAATCAAAGTTTATTAATACGTGAAAATTTAAACAATTGGTTGTTTAAAAATACACTACGAAGAAGATAACCACGAAATGAAATGCAATGCATAAAAGCTGCTAGGAGCCTCAACACATAGTACCAAACGAGAATCCATGATGAGAAGCAACAATACAGAATACCAATATTACTACTAACAGTAATCCCAATGATGTCCAAAATGCAAAGGAGTCAACGGTCAATTTTCAACTATGCCCAATGAAGCGAGTACATAAGCAATGAGAAGCCCTACTACGTATCACCAACACAGAAGAACGAGCTATTAGGAACGAGAACGACACGGAACCCAGAGTCCGAGACTAGCAACCGTTCGATCACTCCCACAGATAAAGCAACAATAGAAGCATACCATGGGACAGGATGGCGTCAGAGGAGAACACACACGAGGACCACCGTAAGGTTAGGAAATTTAATTTGCGTATAGCCAAAACATGTAAACAAGTCCGGCAATAGTAATTAGAAACACAGAAATTTGTGATCCAGCTACAAACCTTAATGTTATAAACCAGCGCATTCGACTTGATGTCTACCCTTCAGGTAACATCAAGCTCAGTAAGTAAGGGGGCATGCAGCGCCCTTAGCAAATTTTCCTTCGAATTTGCTAGTATTGTAGAAAAAGTAGGAAATTGTGAAGGAAACTCTCATATCAGCGTAGCTGCAACCTTCAGGTATAAAATTTGTTATTGAAGCGTGCACATTTTTGAGCATTAGTCATCGCCACGATGTTTAAGAAATTTTGTCATAAAACCATAGACAGTTCCGGGCATTAGTCAGCGCAGTAATGTTGTAAAACAAAAGCTATTGTTATAAAACCATAGACAGTTCCGAGTGTTAGTCAGCGCAGCAATGTTGCAAAAACAAAGTTATATCTTTTTACGGACACTGCCTCTGGCCTAGCGACAGTGGTTTCGGCTTTCGGTAGAACTTCGGGAGAAAGTCGGATGAACTTTCTACTTGAACTCACAAGCTCGGCTTGTACTAAAATCTTCGGGCTTCACCCGAAGGAAAATGTTAGGAGCTTAAAAACCCATAGTTGGGAAGAGTTAAAAGTAGTTCAATTTTAACGAGTGCGCGGTAAATAGCCGTTGGTCTCGGGCGTCGGCCCGTAGACAAGTTAAGAAGCAGTTCAGTTTCACAGAGTGCGGTAGCTAGGCGTTAGTCGCGGGATTCGACCCGCAGATAAGTTAGGCCGTCTCGTCCGAGTTCTCGTGTTAATAAACGTTTTCTTTAGTGATATCAATTCGGGTATAAAGTCATTACAAAGAAGAGAATTCGCAGAATATGAGTGACAGAAATCATGTTAACAGTTTCTGAATAGTGATAAATAGAATTAAATATCGAAGTTGTAAGCACATAGTCTGATGGTAACAAGTGAGAGAAGAAACCTTCTCTAAGGAATAAGACAGATTGCGTGAACAAAACATATAGTGTCATCGAGAAAAGATAACAAGTGGTAACAGTTTTGCGAAGAATTTGCTACAAGACGTTATTGCGAATTACAAAACAAATAAAGGTTTAAATAAGAAACAAATTTATTATTTTTCTAACTGTGGAAAAGAAACATCCTCTTCGTTATTCCTCTTCCGCCACCGCTCGGCCGGAAGCGATGCACTAGCTTGGATGTCTGTTCTGTATGAGCATGTAAAAATCTGTATAATACAGATAAATCTGTATAAATGGCATCTCTGTTTGCGAGCTCGAATGACAGATACACTTCAAACAAGATTAGGCAAAACTAGGTTGGATTACCTTAAAATTACCCAAACTTATCTAGACTAGTTGGGATTAAATGAGATTAGAGAAGATTATTTTGGAATAAAATGAGTTTATTAGTATGAGATTGTCTAGAGTTTAGAGTCATTTGCCCTTGGTTTGACGGATAAGAAAAGAGGACATGCGTTTTTATTTAAATGATATTAACACCTGGGTTTTATTAGTATTGCTACAGCATGTTCACATTTCGTTATCTTCGATTGATCATTGACAGTATTACCATCCGCTCAGGCACTTTTGAACATCTGATGTACACTGACTCACAATCGAAATGTATCACGACCAATTTGATACAACGCAGCCGAGGGCACGGTATAATGTATATTGTACACACAAAAATACATGCATACATACCACATGTATTTCACAAGCAAGCATCACAACATTGAATTACTATTTCTATTCTAATAGATTCTAACTAAAATTAGTGCGCCAATAGTCATCTCATTAGTAGAGTCACCATGTTATTTTACTGATTACTCGACTTTCAATAAATGAAGCGATAACATCGAATACAAAATCCTTGCCTCGTCTTTAAGAAGCAATAGCGCATAAAAGTAGTTCGGAAATGGTTCAATAACAGATCGGCTGAAAAGTTCGTATCGTTTCTATGAGATGGCGCCACTAGAATTAAATCCATACCATTTTCAGTTAGTACCAACCTTCAAAAGATACGTGTATAAATTTGACAGCTGTCTGATTATTAGTTTGTGAGATATTGCATTTTGAATGAAGCTACTTTTGTTATTGTGAAAAAATGGAAAAAAAGGAATTTCGTGTGTTGATGAAACACTAATTTTTGATGAAAAAAAGTGCCGCCGATACCAAAAAATGGCTTGATGAGTGTTATCCAGATTCTGCACCAGGCGAAGCAACAATTCGTAAGTGGTTTGCAAAATTTCGTACTGGTCATATGAGCACCGAAGACGATGAACGCAGTGGACGTCCAAAAGAGGCTGTTACCGATGAAAACGTGAAAAAAATCCACAAAATGATTATCAATGACCGTAAAGTGAAGTTGATCGAGATAGCTGACACCCTAAAGATATCAAAGGAACGTGTTGGACATATTATTCACGAATATTTGGATATGAGAAATCTTTGTGCAAAATGGGTGCCGCGTGAGCTCACGAATTGATGATTCTGAGCAGTGTTTGGAGCTCTTATATCGAAATAAAACCGATTTTTTCGTCGATATATAACAATGGACGAAACATGGCTCCACAACTTCACTCCGGAGTCCAATCGACAGTCAGCTGAGTGGACTGCACGCGATGAACCGAACCCAAAGCGTGGAAAGACTCAACAATCGGCCGGTAAGGTTATGGCGTCTGTATTTTGGGATTCGCATGGTATAATTTTCATCGACTACCTTGAAAAGGGAAAAACCATCAACAGTGACTATTATATAGCGTTATTAGAGCGTTTGAAGGATGAAATTAAAAAAAAACGGCCTCATTTGAAGAAGAAAAAAGTTTTGTTTCATCAAGACAATGCACCGTGTCACAAGTCTATGAAAACCATGCTGAAATTGAACGAATTGGGCTTCGAATTGCTCCCTCATCCACCGTATTCTCCAGATTTGGCCCCCAGTAACTTTTTCCTGTTCTCAGAGAATGCTCGCTGGTAAAAAATTTAGAAGCAATGAAGAGGTAATCGCTGAAACTGAGGCCTATTTTGAGGCAAAGGACAAATCGTACTACAAAAATGGTATCGAAAAGTTGGAAGATCGCTATAATCGCTGTATCGCCTCTGATGGCAATTATGTTGAATAATAAAAACGAATTTTGTCAAAAAATGTGTGTTTCTATTAAACGATACGAACTTTTCAGCCGAACTGTTACATGGTTACAATGGTTTTAGAGACGCAAAATGCTAAAAATTTCAAAATCTATCAAACAGAGATAACAGATCTCACTCTAACTAATGGTTTTCGTTCTTGAAATGACTAATGAATTTAAGATGAATGAGGGTACCGTTACCCAATTTCTATCTCTTCTATTGGTCGAGCGTTAGTCCTGAGCTGAAACGGTGGCCTTTATTACCGTTCTTGCATGCACTTTCTCTTACATTTCATTCACACATCATCTCACCCATATGGTCCCAAATGACACATCCTCACAATATAAACTGGATAAACATCGTTTGACAGCTATCAGTGGTTTGCTCATTGGTTCGGCCGTTATTATTTTATTCTATTCTACAATATTCTATCTCATGCCACAGTATTCCATGGTACACAAACCACCAATGGACTCGATTTACCGTTCATTTGTTGTCATCGTGTGAAACCCAATTAAGATACGTTCATCATTTGCTACCCTGTTCGCTGCATTGTGAAAAGGGGAAATGATACGAGCTGAACGGATCTTCGGCTCTTGAAGAATGAAAAAAAATGTTTGCACCAAGTTTCGTTCTTTCTAACATGCCTGCATCTATCCTTCAACGGATTGAATGAGACATTATCAGTAAGAAATCTTACCTCTCCTGACGCAAGAAAAACGGGTAACAAAACTAATTATCAGTTCAATTTAAATGAGGTGATGAGTTGATACATCGAATCGATTCATTTTGGTGAGCTGATCGGCTCGAGGCTGCTCACCAATATGAGCTGTTTCGCACACCTCTAATTTGCACTAAACTGAGGATATTTACCTTCGATTTGCGAGCAAGAAATCCTAATAGTTCTTTAGAAAACTTTTAGAGCCATTAGAACGGCTGATTTTGTGTGATGCTCCCCGTCGTTGTCCTCTTTTAGTTGTTTTTCACCAACGCAAACAACTGGCAGCTGTGACGTAATCGCTCTTGTCGGAAGCGAAACTAGCTTTGCGAACGACACACAATACATCTGCTTGCAGTGGCCATAGAATCCAAACTGATCCAATTTTTGTTAAGAGGTTTCTTTTTACGTGATTTCGTTTGTAGTTCTTTCACTAATGGGCGGTCCTAACGGCTATAAAAACTCTCTCTCTCAGAGGGTAAATTTTGAAAAGGCGCCCCATAGTAAAGTAAGTCGTATTCACGACAAAAACATATAAAAGAGCTCAGTTAAACCCTACCGGCCTCTCCAACCCCGGATGTTGGAGTATAATGCAATCAACATCAAATCGTTTCATATCTTATTCATTTAGTACAATTATGAAGCTCACAGCTGTGACGCAAATTGTCAAATTGTAACACTAATTGATTGTGTGTGATGATGTTTGCAATACCGTCTAGCCCACCAACCAATGGGAGGGGTTGTGGAATCGGGGTAAAAAGGGGATGTGGGAACAAAATCGTCGTCGCGAGTATGGGAACAAATTCATTGTCGCGAGCATGTGTCGATAACGGTTGCGAATCAAACAGCTTCAAAAGTGAAGTTGCACCGTACGTACAAAATCGAAAGTTTTCGGACGCGTTCCAGAGTGGATGTGCTCAATACCGATGATGAAATCCGGATTGTACTGTATCTAAGCTAAAATTTTGCTATCCAAAATCGAATTGCGAACAAACCATGTATTGATACTCCATTGTTTTGCGTGCTTGCCCGTGATCATAAATAGTTATCGACACTGTATAGTGTAAACGGCCTCGCTTTCTATACAATACATTTCTGCACATTTTGTTTACACGCGTGATGGCAAACCTGCAACGCGCTCCTCCTGCTGCTGGTAGCGATACATATTCAACGAAAAAGCGACTTCGAACTGATCATCAAAGTTTGGAAACAGCTGATACGAATTCGATCTTACTGGAAGGAATAATGAAGACAATGATGCAACAGTTTACGGAAACCAAATTAATTGAATCTCTAAAACAAAATTGATTCCGTTAAAACTGAACTTAAAACAGAAATAAAATCCGTGAGTGATGAATGTTCAGCACAATTTCAACGACACGAGTCTGCGCTGGAGTCGTTAAGTAGTAACATGAAAAATGTGACAAATAGAATTGGTGCCTAGGAAAACCGAAACGAGCTTGTCATAAGTGGAATCCCTTTCAAGCCTGGCGAGGATCTAAATTCCATGGTAAAAGAAATCACAAAACATATAGCATTAAAGGATACATCTAATATGCAAGCAGAAACCAGGCGTATGAAGTACAATGGCAAATTTAAAAACGACAGTCTTATCGTGGTCGAGTTTGCATTGAAGGCGGGATGAATTCTACAGTGCTTATCTGCGGAAGCGAGACCTCAATCTGAAGCATATTGGATATGATTCTGATAGACGTGTCTATATCAACGAAAGTCTAACCATCGAAGCTCGTAAGTTAAAATCATCAGCATTACACCTGAAGAAGGCGGGGAAGTTTTCGTCAGTGTACACCAAACAAGGAATCGTCCATGTGAAAACTGCAGCTGGTGCACCATCCACTGTGATACAATCCGTCAAACAATTGGATAAATTTTCGTAACCATGTGATGATTTCCGTTCACTTTTGAAGTGAAGTTTTAAATTGCCTAAAAGTTTTATTTTTGTGAATTTTAAATTGTATGATACAGATAATGGTTAAAAAATTAGTTGAGACTATGCAGCCCTTTAGAAATTGTTTCCCTAATTTTACGTAATGGTTATCGGAAAATCACACCCCCACGAACATCCCAGGAGCGGTATTGAATGCTGCTTTATTATCTGTAAAATTGAATATTTGTCACGGAAACGCACAGAGGCTTTGTGTGCGTCGTTCAGGAGAACTAGACGAAATTCGGACTTTGCTGGCTTGGAGGCATTGTTGATTACTACAGAGAACATCTCGTCTGTTGCAAAGTGTTCAACACAGTCTTAGTAGGAGGATCAACTGATAAAACTGAATGCTTGGCTTTGGAGTTCCGTATAGGTGGCCAAAAGATTCTGTTAATGACGGTATACAATCCACCTGAAAATGACTGTTTATCCTTCCTGACAGAGAAACTGGAAGAGTTCGCAATTCGGTAGGACACAATATTTTCGGTTGGCGACTTCAACATTGGTATGCTTCGTCCTAGTACCAAACGTGAGCGGCTTGAATCGACGCTTCTGAATTTTTCATTGTCATTTGTTAACGAAGAACCGACATTTTTCCACCGTGGAGGGTGCTCACAGCTTGATCTATTGATAACAAACAATAGCGACAAGGTTTTGCAGTTCGGCCAAGTAAGTTTCCCGGCGTTGTTGCACCATGATCTTATCTTTGCGTCAACTGATTTTGAGTTTTCCCGACCCTCAGTTCGTTGCACGTATCGTGATTATTTAAATTTTGACCCGCATGCTGTGGAAAATGCCGTGCTCTCTATTCCTTGGAATCGATTATATGAACTTGAAAACCCAAATGATGCTAAGGAATTCTTTAACGTTAACATACAAATAGTGCATGATCGGTGTATTCCTATTCGTGTCCGGGCCACTCGCAGACGTCACAATCCATGGTTTTCTGATAGTGTTCGTAAATCTTTACTCGAACGTGACCTGGCTTAAAAGGATTGGTTACAGGCTCCAACATAACTAAAAGACGAAAAACGACAGCGTTACAAGGTATTGAGGAACCACGCTAACACTAAAGTAAGTCAAGCCAAGCAGCTATACTTAAACCGCTTTCTGTATAACAGAACTTCGTCGAAAACTCTGTTGCAGCGAGGAAAAAGGCTTGGTGTTGGTAAGGAAAAATCAACGCCACCATGCAGTTTCGATTCAGATGACGTGAATCACGCATTCTTAGCCAACTATATGTAAAGCACCCCTCGTAGTGAAAGACTTTCAAGATCAGTACAATCCTCGCCACATAGTTTCTCATTCCAAACAGTGCGCTATTGGGATGTTATCAACCCTCTAGGGAATACAAAATCGAACGCTGTTGGGTTAGACTGCATACCGATACGTTTCATCAAGATCATCTCGCCCTTAATCATTCAACACTTAACGCACTTATTTAACGTATTCATACGGACATCAACATTTCCCAATCACTGGAAGCAGGCCAAGGTTGTGCCACTGAAAAAAGCGCATTTGAATGACATTATTAATCTGCGTTCTATCAGCATACTACCTTCGCTGTCAAAAGTTTTCGAAAAGCTTCTAAAGCAACAAATGACTACTTATATCGAAAGGAATAATTTGTTGTCAGACTACCAGGCAGGTTTTCGTGGTGATCAAAGCATAATAACCGCTGTTTTACGAGTTCACGACGACCTTGAAGCCATCATAGATAAAAAAGGTACTGCCATTCTTCTACTTTTGGATTTTTCCAAGGCTTTCGATACCATCTCTCACAACATACTGTTAGATAAACTCGAGCAAGTGAAAAACTGGTCCTGACGAAACAACCTCCACGTGAATCCAATCAAAAGTAAGGCAATGTTCATGAAAAATCGACATCGGAGAATCAGTGTATCTGTTCCAATGTTTAATGAAATTGTATTAGATGGGCAATGCATCGAGTGGTCCGAAATCGCAAACAATCTCGGATTCAATTTTCAAAATGATCTGCAATGGGATGGACTGATAAAGCAACAGTGCGGAAAGATTATGCCAGCCTTTGTACAACTGTGTCCCTACCGACCCGTCTTCTACCAAACTGAAGCTCTTCAAATCTTTGATTTTACCGCATTTCATGCTCGGAGATGTTCTGCATGTGTATCCTAGTGCAAGCTCGTTTAACCAGCATCACGTTGCTTTAAACTGCTGTGTGCGTTACGTCTATGGACTAAACCGTTACGATCATGTGAGTAATCTGTAACAGAACCTTATTGGATGCTCTCTACGAGGTTTCTATGCATACCGTTCATGTATATTTATTAGACGCCTATTGGAAACACGATACCCTGCTATACTCTACGAGAAAATTATTCAGTCTCGAGGACGCCGTTTGGAAAATATCGTACTTTCTGCTAACAACACAGCGTGTTACGCCAGTTCGCTGTTCGTTCGAGGTGTGATAAACTGGAACACATTACCTCCTGTAGTAAAACGTTCTTCTACGGAATCAAGTTTTGAAAGTGGCTGCATCGATTTTTGGAACCGTAATTAAAAATAATATGTTTTATTGTTAGTAAAGTAGACTTAGTTTAGATTAAAATGAATGTTTCTATCAGTTGTAAAATCGGACGTAGTAAATTTAAAAGATATATTATCTTACGCTACTGGACAATGAATAAACAAACAAAATGTCTGAAAACGACAGAGATCTAATTAGTTGCCATCGAGATGGTGAAAAACCAGGGAAGAGGGGACGAAAAAGCTAGTGACAAAAAAGATCTTGTTAGTTCCAATGAAGGTGGTGGACAGGGACGGGGATCGAGAGAATCGGGCGAATGTTAGTATCGAACCTGTAGGTGGAGATTATACTTTCTGAGCGAAATATAACAGATTACACTTGTATATTAATGTGTTTGAGGTAACGGTATATAAGAAGCACATATAAACTATCCCGACTCGCCAACACATCCTGAACCGGAACCTCAGGCGGTCTACCCCAGGCCCTAAGGGATTCCAATAGCTTCGACCTGGCGTCGCGATACTCTACGCACGACCACACGACATGCTCGATGTCATGATAACCGTCGCAACAGGTGCAGAAACCACTCTCCGCGAGCATAACACACCGAAGATGTGCGTGAAAGTGTAGTAATTTGACATGAGCCGCGACATAACACGAATGAAATCGCAACTCACGTTCATACCCCTTAACCAAGGTTTCGTCGATACACTAGGGATAATGAAATGTAGCCATCGTCCCAGTTCGCCTTTGCTTCATGAAGTTTGCCAGCTTTCGAGAGTTTTCTGACGAGATACTGAAAAATTCAGTGAAGCAGATTGGTCTTTCATAAATATCACCTTCTAATGCGCCAAATGAGTCTGCCTTTTCATTTTCCGGAATGGAACAATGCGAAGGGACCCAGACTAACGATATTGAATAAGATCGTTCAGATAAAGTTCTTTGGTTGGTAAACGACTGGACAATGCGCTATTCAGGCCCCAATGTGGTTCTTAGCCTCTTCTTGTCCAGTAACTCCTATCCCTACCTCCCCGCAATGCCGGCTGGAGTACGAGCAACCATAGGAAAGATCGGATAACCAACCCCGGTGGGACCTTGGTCGTATGCTGACAGGAAAGGGGGGGGGGGCTTGCCTTCTCTTTACAGAGAGCGAGCCTACCTGAGCGTCTGTTCCCCATGTTGGGGCGACTCGAAACAGAGTCTGTTCTCCATGTTAGGAGCGGCTGATTACCGTCCTTGTGTCAGTGTGGGACTCTAAACAGTGCTGACACCAGCCGCCCGGAAAACATATGTTACGTAGGATCAAGAAGGAAATACGACTCTGAATAATCGGCAAAGACCTACGCAACGAACAAAGAACTACGATTGGAAGTTTGGCACATGGAACTGCAAATCGCTTGGCTTCCCAGGATACGACCGAATGCTGCATGATGAGCTTCAAATCCGCGGCTTCGATTCGATTTGTCGAGGTTTGTATGCGCTCAAAACTATCGACGGTGCACAATACTCGTCACACAGGAACGCCGGAACTAAATCTCGAGCTGCTACTTAGCATTCGTACTTCAGAGGAATACGCGCAACAACTGGAGTTAGTGCTACCAACGGAAGAGCAGCTTGGCGCGGCGACTCTTGAAGACGGCTGGGGGAACATAAGGTGCGCCATGAGTAGCACTGCTGCAACCGTTCTAGGTACGAGGTTATCAAATCGAGGAAATGACTGGCTGACGGCGCATGTCAGCAGTTGGTCGAAGAGAAGAATGCAGCAAGGGCGAGGATGCTGCAACACCGCACTAGAGTGAACGAGGAACGATACAGACAGGCGCGGAAAAGACAGAACACGGTTTTCCGGAAGAAAAATCGCCACCAGGAAGACCAAGATCGCGAAGCGATGGAACAGCTGTATCGCGCAAATGACACACGGAAGTTCTATGAGAAGGTGAACCGCTCACGTAGAGGCTACACGCCACAGGCCGAAATGTGCAGAGATACCAGTGGTAACCTTCTCACGAACGAACGTGAGGTGATCGACAGGTGGAAGCAGTACTATGACGAGCATCTGAATGGCGAAGCACAAGATACAGAGAACGGTACAGGAATCAATCTGAGTGCACGCTCAGTCGACGACAGTTTTCCAGCCCCTGATCTGTCGGAGATAAGTGAGGAGATCGGCAAGCTAAGGAACAAGAAAGCCGCGGGCAATGACCAGTTGCCAGGCGAGCTGCTCAAACATGGAGGAGAGGTACTGGCTAGAGCGCTGCACTGTATGATTTCTAGGATTTGGGAGGAGGAGATTCTACCGCAGGAATGGATGGATGGAGTGGTATGTCCCGTCTACAAAAAGGGTCAAATCACATTGCTGAACGCCGCCTACAAGGTACTTTCCCAAATCCTTTGCCGTCGTCTATCACCTATCAAGACCAACGCGCCCTCAGTGTTTTCGAAAGAAAGGTACTGAGGACCAGCTATGGCGGAGTGCAGATGGAAGACGGAACGTGGAGACGGCGTATGAATCACGAATTGCAACAGCTGCTAGGAGAACCACCTATCGTACGGACAGCTAAAATCGGACGTCTACGATGGGCTGGGCATGTCATAGGGATGTCGGACGACAGCCCAGTGAAAATGGTTTTTGAATCTAATCCGACTGGTACAAGAAGAGGAGCGCAGCGAGCAAGGTGGATCGATCAAGTGGAGTGTGATCTCAGAAGCATCCGTGCCTTGAGTGGCTGGCGACGAGCAGCCATGGACCGAGTTATGTGGAGACGTATTCTTGATACAGCAAAGGACACCCTAGGCCTATAGCTGTTAGGTAAGGTAAGGTAAGGAAGATAAAGTTCTCAAGTGTTCTCGTATTTTCGCCACAAAATATGGGGGATACTTTCCTGACTTCATTGCCCGGAGAGCTTCTATTGAGCTTAGACTGTCCGTGACAATGAAGTAATGATCTTTGGGCAAGGTTTCAATGATCTCGAGGGTGTACTGAATAGCAGCTAATTCTGCGACGTAAACTGAAGCCTGATCACTGAGTTTGTAAGAAGCGGTGATGCTCTGATTGAAGATGCCGAGGCCTGTGAACCTGTTGATGTTTGATCCGTCAATGTAAAACACCTTTTCACAGTTGACTGTTCTAAATTCATTATAAAATATTTTAGGAGCCACTTGAGGGCGCACATGATCCGTAATTCCACGAATCTCTTCCCTCATGGATGTGTCGAAAACCACAGTAGAATCAGAAGTATCCAAGAAATTAGCACTAGTTGAAGCTGTAATTGTGCTGGTTCTCGCTTCCTTCAAAATACAACCAGCTCAGTTTTCTCTGTAGAGAACTCGATACCCATTTGAAGAGAGCATGTCGACAAGTTGTCGAGGGTATCTTGCAATGGTCCTTGGAGATCTGCAGCTTTCGGTCCTATAATAAACACGCAGCTGTCGTCGGCAAGTTATCTTAGCGTGCAAGCTGTGTTGATACATTCATCAATGTTGTTTACGTAAAAGTTGTATAAAAGGGGGCTTAAGCATGAGCCCTGAGGAAGACCCATGTAACTGAATCGTATTGTCGACAAATTATCATGCGCGAAATACATGTATTTCTCGGATGAAAGATTATACAAAAAGTTATTCAGAATTGGTGAAAGATCATGCTGATGCAACTTCTCAGATAGGATGTTTATGGAAACTGAGTCAAAAGCCCCTTTGATGTCTAGGAAAACTGACGCGATTTGTTCTTTAAGAGCAAATTGAGTGCTCGTAAGACTCCACTAAGTGTAGTCTAGGGTTTTTCACAAATAGCCAATGCAAATGTCAAGCTCTTGGTTAGAAAAATGATGCCTACTATGTGTCATAAACACTGAAGCATGCTTTTGTGAACTACTCGATCCAATCTGAATCAATTGGTATTATAAATGAGCCCAATATAGTGTCACAAATTATTTAATAAAAAGAACCCTTAGAACTGTCGTTTTCTCTCCGGGGTGTTCATACTTTGATGAATTTTCCGCACTTGTTTGAAGCGTCATATCAGTCGGTGTTGAACAGTCGTTCGCACCGCACGCGTATAGCTCTTGTGTCCTAGAAAGTTTTTCTGGCTACCTAGAGTTTCATTGATTCAAGGCTTCAGTCTTTTTCAAGGGTAACTGGATCACTAAAGTCTTTTTAAAGACTAACAATTAGTCAACCTTTCTCAAGGCTATACAAAAAGTGATATTCTAATATAATCAGTCTTTTTCAAGACTAAGAAATTTATCAGCCTTTTTTAAGGCTAGCTATTCAAGGAACTATTCATCGAACTAATCAGTCTTTATTAAGAGTACCACAAAATCACTCTTTATTAAGACTTTTCCAAAATAGGAGTCTAATCGAAAACTAATTTAGCCTAGTTACTTTCATTTCAAATTTCATTCATTTCAAAAATGCCTGCGTCCAACTGGAAAGGCAACAAGCCTAAGGCTAAAAATAATTCAATACGGAATAAATCACAATCCGTTATTCAACATTTTTCTAATAACATTCACGATCTTATGGAATCTGAATGTAAAAATAAAAGACAATGGACGGATTTCCCTTCCGTTGATCCTATGCCGTCTAACAATATTCACGAGATTCTTCCTGAATCCGATTGTAGCGACATAGAAGAAAATTCTTCAAAAATTCCCTAAATGGACGCTTGTCGTTCTGGGAAGAAACAACAATCTAACACATGGATCAATAAGTCCCGAGACTAAAGCAGAGATGGCGCTCGTAGTAAACCAGTAACCACGTCTTTCTAGAATACTAACCTTTGCTTGAAACGGGTCAAAATTTTAAGTCGATCCGACCAGAAACAGCTGAGTTATCGAGGTTGGAGTAAAGTCGTTTTGTAGTTTGTTTAAAGAATGAAAAAAAACGAGTTTCGTGTTTTGATAAAACATTATTTTTTAATGGGTAAAAACACCGTGCAAGCGAAACAATGGATTGAAAAATGTTATCCGGACTCTTATCCATCAAAAGCAACGATTTGTCGCCGAGTTTAAACGTGGTCGTACCGACACAAATGACGCGGAACGCTCGGGTAGACCTGTGGAAGCCGTTACACCGGAAGATGTGAGTGAAGTGACAAAAATTATAATGAAAGATCGTAAAGTAAAGCTCCGTGAGATTTTTGAGATGACACAGATATCATATGGAAGTGTATTTACTATCCTTCAAGAAAAATTGAACATGAAAAATGTTTTTTCCAAGTGAGTGCCGCGATTGATTTCGATGGAACAAAAACAGCAATGAACAAAACAATGAAAACAATGGCTAAATTGAACGAATTGGGCTTTGATCTGCTTCCCCACCACCCATACTCGCCAGATTTGGCTCGCAGTGACTACATGCTCTTTGCTGATCTTTAAAAAATGCTCCAAGGAAAAAGATTTGGATCAAATGAGGAGGTCATCGCTGAAACTGAAGCTTATTTTGAAGCGAAAGATAATTTTTTTTATGCACATGATATTGAAAAATTGGAAAAACGTTGGAATCATTGTATCACCCTAAAAGGTTATTGGATATTGATGAATAAAAAAAAATTTTGCAAAAAAAATGATGTTTCCATTGTTAGTCTCGGGACTTATTGATCCATGTGTTATACCACCAGTGACGGTGATGATTTCCGACTTCAAAGCATTCCGTACTGAGCTTTTTACTTTTTTCCCGGAAGTAAAAGTCTCATTTAAAATCGGACGAAGAGGAGAATGTCAAGTCTTGGTTGATGGATTGGAAGTTTATGAACGTCTTATCCGATATTTGTCCGAGAATCTTTATAAATTTTATTCATATGATATAAAATCAAACAGACCCTTCAAGGCTGTCTTGAAAGGATTATCAAATGATCAAAGTACTGATGAAATTAAAAATGAACTGAAAGAATTGCTTGGTTTTGCCCCTTCCCAAGTAATACTTATGAAAAAAGAGCGAATGGTACTTCTAAACCACGCTCTGGAATTTCCCATCAACTTTAATTAATACACTTTAATCTAAGTGATGTAAACAACTTGAAAACTTTAGAAAAGGAACGTTTCATTTCCCACATTAAAATTCATTAGGAACATTATAAACGGCATAATGGTGTTGCAAACTTAACGCAATGTCGTCGTTTCCAAGGCTTCGGCCATGGAACCAAAAATTGTCATATGGATATACGGTGTTTGAAATGTGCTAAATCGCATTCGAAAGACGTTTGTCGAACGAATGAAACCACTGATCAATTTACATGGTCAAATTGCGATGGAAATCATAAATCCAATTATTTGAAATGTCCTGTCAGAGAAAAAAAATTTAAAGGCTCGTTCGCTTAAACAACAAGTCAAATCAACGACAAATTTGCAGAACATACCTGAAAATCAAAAAACCGTCACAAATGCCTAATTCTTCTAAGGCACTTAACAGATCGGCTGAAAAGTTCGTATCGTTTCTATGAGAGGGCGCCACTAGAATTAAATCCGTACCATTTTCAGTTAGTACCAACCTTCAAAAGATACGTGTATAAATTTGACAGCTGTCTGATTATTAGTTTATTTATTTTTTGAGATATTGCATTTTGAGTGAAGCTACTTTTGTTATTGTGAAAAAAATGGAAAAAACCCTTCTTAATCCACCTAGTGGTGCGATAATGCCTTTCTCTTCTTTCATAACAGTCTCATGAAAATATGTTTCATACTTTTATTAAATAATTTTGGATACTAATTTTGACACCAATTGATTCAGATTGATTCGAGTAGGTCACAAAAGCATGCTTCAGAGTTTATGTCACACAGTCAGCATCATTTTTCCAAACTAGTGCTTGACATTTGCGTTGCCTATTTGTATAAGAACAGTGATGCTAATCTAAAAAACCCTTCTTAATCCACCTAGTGGTGCGATAATGCCTTTCTCTTCTTTCATAACAGTCTCATGAAAATATGTTTCATACTTTTATTAAATAATTTTGGATACTAATTTTGACACCAATTGATTCAGATTGATTCGAGTAGGTCACAAAAGCATGCTTCAGAGTTTATGTCACACAGTCAGCATCATTTTTCCAAACTAGTGCTTGACATTTGCGTTGCCTATTTGTATAAGAACAGTGATGCTAATCTAAAAAAAGCCTTCTTAGTCCACTTAGTGGGATTTTCATATATCTTGAAAAATCACCATAGGGGGGAGTACATGAAATTTTCGAAATCGAAAAAAAATTTTTGATGCCAAACGGCTTAGAATTGCATGAAACGTCAAAATATAGTGTCATCTCGAAAAAAAAATTTTTTGAAAATATCGACTTTTTGGGACTTAGAAAAAATATGAAAATTTTTCTAAGTCCCAGAAAGTTGATTTTTTCAAAAAAATTTTTTTTTGAGATGACACTAAATTTCGATGTTTTATGCAGTTTTAAGAGTTTTGGCATCAAAAAAAATTTTCGATTTTGGAAATTTCATGTACTCCCCCCTATGGTGCTTTTTCAAGATCGATAATTGTCAAACCTTTACCACCGGGCAGCACCCCTTAAGCATGTCCGATTTAGGTCAAATTTTGCATGAAGGCTTTTTTCGAGGTGCTTAAACTTTTGAGCACTAGAACTTTACGAAAATAGAGTTGATCCCAAAATTTTGGCACCCTTATATATACAAGAGCGGTAAAAATCAACGTGTTTTGTCGGTTACGTCACTTATACCATCATATATCTGGAACCAAAAGTCACAACCATTTGATCTTCGAACTTGATCAACGGCCCGACAGTAGCTTTCAAACGAGCCCAAGTTTGTTAAAATCGGATCAGCCATCTCTGAGAAAATTGAGCGCGTTCAAATACAACGCTTTTTGTCGGTTACGTCACTTATACAATCATATCTCCGGAACCAAAAGTCACAACCATTTGATCTTCGAACTTGATCAATGGCCCGCCAGTAGCTTTCAAACGAGTCCAAGTTTGTTCAAATCGGTTCAGCCATCTCTGAGAAAATTGAGCGCGTTCAAATACAACGCTTTTTGTCGGTTACGTCACTTATACAATCATATCTCCGGAACCAAAAGTCACAGCCATTTTATCTTCGAACTTGATCAATGCCCCGATAGTAGCTTTCAAACGAGCCCAAGTTTGTTAAAATCGGTTGAGCCATCTCTGAGAAAATTGAGCGCGTTCAAATATCTTCGAAAAGTGCACACACATACACACATACACACATACACACACACACACACACACACACACACAGACATTTTCCGATCTCGTCGAGCTGAGTCGAATGGTATATAACACTATGGGTCTCCGAGGCTCCGTTCGAAAGTCGGTTTTTCCAGCAATTCTAATACCTTTCTATAGAGAAAGGCAAAAAGCCTTCTTAGTCCACTTAGTGGGATTTTCATATATCTTGAAAAATCACCATAGGGGGGAGTACATGAAATTTTCGAAATCGAAAAAAAATTTTTGATGCCAAACGGCTTAGAATTGCATGAAACGTCAAAATATAGTGTCATCTCGAAAAAAAAATTTTTTGAAAATATCGACTTTTTGGGACTTAGAAAAAATATGAAAATTTTTCTAAGTCCCAGAAAGTTGATTTTTTCAAAAAAATTTTTTTTTGAGATGACACTAAATTTCGATGTTTTATGCAGTTTTAAGAGTTTTGGCATCAAAAAAAATTTTCGATTTTGGAAATTTCATGTACTCCCCCCTATGGTGCTTTTTCAAGATCGATAATTGTCAAACCTTTACCACCGGGCAGCACCCCTTAAGCATGTCCGATTTAGGTCAAATTTTGCATGAAGGCTTTTTTCGAGGTGCTTAAACTTTTGAGCACTAGAACTTTACGAAAATAGAGTTGATCCCAAAATTTTGGCACCCTTATATATACAAGAGCGGTAAAAATCAACGTGTTTTGTCGGTTACGTCACTTATACCATCATATATCTGGAACCAAAAGTCACAACCATTTGATCTTCGAACTTGATCAACGGCCCGACAGTAGCTTTCAAACGAGCCCAAGTTTGTTAAAATCGGATCAGCCATCTCTGAGAAAATTGAGCGCGTTCAAATACAACGCTTTTTGTCGGTTACGTCACTTATACAATCATATCTCCGGAACCAAAAGTCACAACCATTTGATCTTCGAACTTGATCAATGGCCCGCCAGTAGCTTTCAAACGAGTCCAAGTTTGTTCAAATCGGTTCAGCCATCTCTGAGAAAATTGAGCGCGTTCAAATACAACGCTTTTTGTCGGTTACGTCACTTATACAATCATATCTCCGGAACCAAAAGTCACAGCCATTTTATCTTCGAACTTGATCAATGCCCCGATAGTAGCTTTCAAACGAGCCCAAGTTTGTTAAAATCGGTTGAGCCATCTCTGAGAAAATTGAGCGCGTTCAAATATCTTCGAAAAGTGCACACACATACACACATACACACATACACACACACACACACACACACACAGACATTTTCCGATCTCGTCGAGCTGAGTCGAATGGTATATAACACTATGGGTCTCCGAGGCTCCGTTCGAAAGTCGGTTTTTCCAGCAATTCTAATACCTTTCTATAGAGAAAGGCAAAAAGGAATTTCGTGTGTTGATGAAACACTACTTTTTGATGAAAAATAGTGCCGCCGATACCGTAAAATGGCTTGATGAGTGTTATCCAGACTCTGCACCGGGCGAAGCAATAATTCGTAAGTGGTTTGCAAAATTTCGTACTGGTCATATGAGCACCGAAGACGATGAACGCAGTAGACGTCCAAAAGAGGCTGTTACCGATGAAAACGTGAAAAAAATCTACAAAATGATTTTCAATGACCGTAAAGTGAAGTTGATCGAGATAGCTGACACCCGAGATAGCCATCCATGGAAGTTGACCATCAATGTCAACTTCCCTCTCTGAGCAGCCTAGATAGCCGTGTAGTGTCGGTAGCGGTTTCCCAACTGGCTAAGAATAACGCTACGGTCCACCTGTACCGGTGGTATAAGTCCACCAAACAGGTAAGCCGTGTGGCATCCGGCGGAATTATTTTTTACCAAGAATTGATCCACTGGTTTCCTGTTCCATGTCGTAAAAGGCCACAAAAGTAGGAACTCCTAAGTCAAGGTGTATTTCCGTGCCGATGGCTGAATGGCTGCAGGAGGTTAAACATTGCAGTCGTGAACGGAATATCTTGGGTTTTTCCCTAACTGGATACACGCAATGCTTAGCAATCGACTTCTTTGTTCATCGCTTCGGCAAGCAGAGATTAGAAAGCTGAGTGTCTGTGGGTGTCCTCAAGGTGGTGTACTATCCCCACTTTTATGGAACCTAGTCGCTGATGGTTTGTTAAGGAAACTTAATAACTTTGGATTTCCGACTTATGGTTTTGCCGACGATTATCATATATTGATGACCGGTATAAGCATTAACACTCTCTATGATTTAATGCAGCAAGCCCTGCGATCTGTTGAACAATGGTGTTGTCAGGTTGGATTATCTGTAAATCCGGGCAAAACATCAATGGTGCTTTTCACTCATCGTAGGATAATTACAGGAGCTCGTCCGTTGCAGTTCTTTGGTTCAGAGGTCACTGTGGTCGATCAAGTTAAATACGTCGGGGTTATTCTTGACTCAATGCTGAATTGGTCTGCTCACATTGACTTCAGGATTGAAAGAGCTTGCATGGCTTTCGGCCAATGCAGACGAGCTTTTGGAAAATCATGGGGACTCAAACCCAGATAGATTGATTGGATCTACACAACTATTGTTAGACCAATTTTAGCATATGGATGTCTTGTATGGTGGCAGAAAGGAGAAGTCGCGACAGTTCAGTCAAAGCTAAATCATCTCCAAAGGATGGTCCTAATGGCGATGACAGGAGCATTCACGACAACTCCTAATGCTGCTCTAGAGGCGCTACTGCGTATTAAACCACTAGATGTGTTCCTAAAACAAGAAGCATTATCTTGTGCATACCGGCTTAGGGTTACAGGGCTTTGGAACAGTAACCCATTAGATTATGCTACCAGCCACACTCGCTTGTGGTCTCAAATGGTTATGTGGGATGAGTATTTACTCGCTCCTAGTGACCTAACTCTCACATGCAGTTTTCCTTTCAAAACATTCAATGTGAGCTATCCTCTTCGTCAGGAATGGTTGTCTGGTTGTCTGGAACGACAACTTGATGAACACATAGTTTGTTATACGGACGGTTCTCTGTTGAATGGTCGTGCTGGTGCTGGTGTCTACTGTCGTGAAATGAGGCTGAGCAGTCTCATTCACTTGGTAGATACTGTACTGTGTTCCAAGCAGAAATCTACGCAATTCTGTGTGGAGTACAATCGGCACTTCAGCAGAGGATCTGTGGTAAACGTATTTATTTTTGTTCCGACAGTCAGGCAGCCTTAAAAGTACTCAGTTCGAATGACTCACGGTCGAATCTAGTGATCGCATGTCGAACTCAAATTGAAGACCTCAGCATAGCTTCAACTAGTTGGATAAAGCACAAGATTCGTTCTTGGGCTGCATCCAAACATGCCAGCTACTGGCGCAGCTTGCAAACTTGCGCTCAGACAAAAGCATTTCTACCAGATTTAAATCTGAAAATGTCAAAGTGTCTACTGCATTTCTCCAAGTATCATTGCAGTATTCTGATCAGAGCTCTGACTGGACATTGCAAACTCAATTATCACATGGCTACTATTCAACGTGCTGAGTATTATTCGTGTGATTTGTGTGAATGCGATTATGGTACTTCATATCATCTGATATGTAACTGTCCCGCATTGACGCAGCTACGTATCCGGGTTTTTGGTTCTCCATACATGGTTGAGTCTGTGTATGCGAAGCTAAAATTGAAGGAGGTTCTCTCGTTTCTCACCCAATGTGGTAAGGAGCTATAGTCAGAAGGGTTCATCGTTCTTCCTGGAGTGAATGAATCCCTTCTGTATTCACCTTAAATAGGGTTTAGTAGATTGTTTGGCATCCTTTGGGGGGTACCGAATTTACTTCTGCTCGTACATACTGCGAGTCGTTCTGCATTCTTCCGAGAATGGTGTCGCTTTTGTAAGATCTCTAAATCCTCTCGGGGGTTGGAGGTTTTATTAACCGCAGACTGTTCGGGACCTCGTAGAGGTTCAGAATTTCCTTCTGCTTCCACTAAATGTGATCCTCAGCAGATTGTTCAGCATCCCTTAGGGGTACAGAATTTACTTCTGCATTTATGTGTTTTTGTGTCGTCAATTTTTCCCATCCTCCTAGTCTAACCCTTACCATTTCCTTTCAATCCTTCCCTCTTATATATCGGGAAAATGATGCTAAAAACAAATTGATGGCAAGGCACAAATCTCCAAATATCAAGGGGAACGTGCCATTTGAGCCAATTTGTTCTGATTCCTGATGATTCCTGAAAGATATCAAAGGAACGTGTTGGACATGTTATTCACGAATATTTGGATATAAGAAAGCTTTGTGCAAAATGGGTGCCGCGTGAGCTCACAATCGATCAAAAACAACAACGAATTGATGATTCTGAGCAGTGTTTGGAGCTGTTATATCGAAAAAAGCCGATTTTTTTCGTCGATATATAACAATGGACGAAACATGGCTCCATCACTTCACTCCGGAGTCCAATCGACAGTCAGCTGAGTGGACTGCACGCGATGAACCGAAGCCAAAGCGTGGAAAGACTCAGCAATCGGCCGGTAAGGTTATGGCGTCTGTATTTTGGGATTCGCATGGTATAATTTTCATCGACTACCTTGAAAAGGGAAAAACCATCAACAGTGACTATTATATAGCGTTATTAGAGCGTTTGAAGGACGAAATTAAAAAAAAACGGCCTCATTTGAAGAAGAAAAAAGTTTTGTTTCATTAAGACAATGCACCGTGTCACAAGTCGATGAAAACCATGCTGAAATTGAACGAATTGGGCTTCGAATTGCTCCCTCATCCACCGTATTCTCCAGATTTGGCCCCAAATGACTTTTTTCCTGTTCTCAGATCTCAAGAGAATGCTCGCTGGTAAAAAAAAACTTAGAAGCAATGAAGAGGTAATCGCTGAAACTGAGACCTATTTTGAGGCAAAGGACAAATCGTAGTACAAAAATGGTATCGAAAAGTTGGAAGATCGCTATAATCGCTGTATCGCCTCTGATGGCAATTATGTTGAATAATAAAAACGAATTTAGGCAAAAAATGTGTGTTTCTATTAAACGATACGAACTTTTCAGCCGAACTGTTATTTCTTCGAATTAAAAACAAAAAACAGGAGCGCCTTGCAGTTCATCTTCTAACGAAAACAATTTATTAATAGGTAGATCGGCAAAATCATTTTCTTCTAATGCCAGTTCTAATGGCGATATAAGATTTAGGTGATATAACGGAAAACAAAATCAATTTTATCAAATGGTCATCACTTTTTGAAGCATTTCAAATCGGATGGCAATTCGCAAATAATATTATAATGAATTTAAAATTTAACAGTGATGTTAAAAAATTATTTGAATATTTTAAATTGGAATGCTCGATCTTTAAAATCGACTGAAGATGAATTTTATAATTTTCTCAAAGTTCAAAAATTCATATTGCCAATGTGACAGAAACTTTTCCTTAAACCAAATGTCAAATTGAAAAGTAATCCACATTATGTGGTTCATCGATTTGACAGGTTTACTGGAATGGGTGGTGGAGTTGCCATTTTTGTCCAACGGCAAATCAAACATCGAATTTTACCTTCTTTCAATACTAAAGTTATTGAAAGCTTGGGAATCGAAGTTGAAGCCATTCATTGAAGTTATTTCATCGCTGGAACATATTTGCCATTTCAGTGCACCGGCGAACAAATAAATTTCTTTAAAGGAGATTAACAAAAACTCACAAGATATCGACCGAAATTTTTCGTAATAGGGGACTTAAATGCTAAGCTTGTCCAGTGGAATTGTAGGCAAAATAACAGCAATTGTAAAATACTTCATAATCAACTCTCTGCTGGTTACTTCACAGTTCTTCATCCCAGTAATCCGACTTGTTTCTCTTCCGTGAAAAACCCGTCTACAATTGATCTGGTTCTAACAGATCAAAGTCACATTTGTAAAGAATTGATTACACATGCTGACCTTGACTCAGATCATCTTCCTGTTAAATTCAGATTTTCCAATGAAGCTATAATTAATCCAATTAGTTCTATATTCAATTATCTTAGAGCTAATTGATTGGATTACAGATCTCACATTGAAAATCATGTGGATCATGAAACTATTTTGGAAAATTCTGCAAATATCGACACAGCAATTGATAATTTGAATCATTACATTATCAAAGCTAGAAATCTTTCAGTTCCCAAAGCTCAAACAAAATTTAATTCTCCTATCATCGATGACAATCTTCAACTGCTCATTCGGTTGAAGAATGCTCGTCGACGACAATATCAACGTTCTCGTGATCCTGCTATGAAAAACATAGTTAAGGATTTACAAAAAGAAATTAGGCATAGATTTACTCTTTTGCGAAATGAAAATTTCACTAAAGAAGTTGAACAAATTAAACCTAATTCTAAACATTTCTGGAAACTTAAGAAACCTCAGAAACCAATTCCTGCTCTCAAGGAAGGAAATCAAATACTTCTTACAAATGGCGTAAAAGCTCAAAAACTTGCTCAGCAGTTCGAGAGTGTCCACAATTTAATTTTGAACGTTGTGAGTCCTATTGAAAATGAAGTCTCAATGAAATATGATCATATTTCAACTCAAGTGTTATTACAAGATGACATTATTGAGACGAATTTTTATGAAATTAAGTCAATCATTTGAAAACTTAAAAACATGAAGGCTCCTGGTAATGATGGAAATTTTAATATTCTTATTAAAAACCTTCCCGATGTTGCCTTGAGATTCTTGGTTAAAATTTTCAACAAGTGTTTTTCAGTAGCTTACTTCCCAAAAAGATGGAAATACGCTAAAGTAATTCCTATCCTCAAACCTGATAAAAACCCAGCAGAAACATCAAGTTATCGACCAATTAGCTTACTTTCTTTTATCAGTAAACTTTTTGAAAAAATTATCTTGTTGAGAATGATGTCTCATATAAATGAGAATTCAATTTTTTAATTTAGTAGTTTGGATTTCGTTATGAACATTCAACTACTTATCAACTTGTAAGAGTAACGAACATGATAAAAGCAAATAAATTTTCTGGGTTATCCAGTGGAGTTGCTCTTCTAGACATAGAAAAAGCATTCGACAGTGTTTGGCACAAAGGTATTAAACAACAAAAGCAAAAATGTCTGATTTCCAGTTTCCTATTTATTTGATCAAAATGATTCAAAATTATTTAACTTATCGTACTCTTCAGGTTAGCTATTAGAATTGTAAAGCTGAATTGCTACCCGTACGAGCAGGTGTTCCGCAGGGTTCTAGCGTAACTAAAATCTTGTATAATATTTTCACTCTTGATCTTCCAAATCTACCCGTTGGTTGTCAGAAATCGCTATTCTGTGACGACACAAATCTGTTAGCCACGGGTAGAAATCTAAGAGTGATCTGCAGTCGCCTACAAAGAAGTTTAAATATTTTCAGTGATTATCTGTCAAAATGGAAAATTAAACCAAATGCAGCAAAAACGCAATTAATTATCTTTCTTCATAAGCCAAGAGCTTCTTTTATTAAACCAAACAATAACATTCTCAAATTGAATGACTTGGAATTGACATGGTCTGATCAAGCTAAATACTTAGGTTTAACGTATGACAAAAAACTCACTTTCAAGGATCACATTGAAGGAATCCAGGCAAAGTGTAATAAATATATTAAATGTTTATATCCTCTTATAAACAGAAATTCTAAGCTCTGCCTAGAAAACAAATAGTTAATTTATAAACAAATTTTCAGACCAGCCATGCTTTATGCAGTACCAATTTGGTCAAGTTGTTGTTCCACCAGGAAAAAAACGCTTCAAATGATTCAGAATAAAATTTTGAAAATGATCTCTCTGAATTAGTTAGTAAGTTAGTATATAAGTTCCTTTTCCCCATTACACAATACAAGTAGGTTTAGAATTTTCCCTACACAAAAATCTAAGAATTGCGGAAGCAAATGATGTCCTCATGGTAATAACCAAATCATGTATTCAATAGTAGAGATGGTCGGGTATAGAAATTCTTATACCCGAACCCGACCCGTACCCGAGTGATCAGCAAAAAAATTTACCCGTACCCGATTAAAAATTAAAAAATTACCCGTACCCGACCCGTACCCGATCAATAATAAAAAAAATTACCCGAACCCGATAAAAAATAAAAAATTACCCGCACCCGATTAAAAATTACCTGTACCCGTACCCGACACGAATGAGTAGTAAAAATTTTACCAAAATTCAGGATGGAAAACATAAAGTTTTTTAGATAGCGAGCCGTATCAGGCTCTAGTTGGTTAGTAAAATACATTAAAATGCTTGTTTACATTAAAACATATAAATACACTGTGAAGCAGGAATAGATTTCCAATGTCTTTGGTACTTTATACTCATTTACAAATGTCAACAAAAGGGAGTAATATCTACTCAAATTTTTCGAGAAGCATATTTACCCATACCATATTGGTTTTTACGAAACAGTGCTACTTTTGATTCTATTCTTTAGAACTACAAGTAAGCGTGCTCATTATCTTGACACACAAATAAAAATTCACATTCGAATCACTTGAAAAATCACGTAAAATGGTCCCAAATGTCAAATTGAATATTATACGTGACGAAAATGTATGTTATGCGAACATCCCCTAAAATGAATAGAGAATTATCAGTTTGTTTACGTGAATTGACCAAACATCAAATAATGTACATGTATTCCCTTATATCCTTATATTACATTTTGGTGGGGAAAGGGGTCCAATCAGCTTTTTACAGCCCTGTCCAAAACGTATTGCCCTCCCCGTTAATTTGTATCAGGCCGAATTAGCGCATGCGCGCCATATAAACCTCTTTAAATATGAGGAAATTATATTATTACCCAACAGTTTCTATTATTTATTCATGTTGGTTTTCTTACCTTTGGTCATAGTTTATATTTTGTTTTACCTTAATTCCAGTGTTCTATTCAATTGTGTTTCGTAAGTGTATTTTGTTGTCCTTCTATTTTATTTCCATTTCGTACTTTTGCTGATGTTATTTTATTCCCTAAATGTAAAAGTTAGTTGTATGCAGTGGTGTTTTTATTCTAACCGATGTTCCATTTTGTATCTAAGATTTCCTAAGAATGTTAATAAAATTATTTTCCAATTTTCAGTTCCACATCTATCACATTTGTTCCTGCTTTTTTTGAGTATCTTATTCTTTATTCCGGATTTCTTGTTCATGCTCAGTCATCCATTTCCAAAAAGAGATTTGTTAGAAATGGATTAGAGACAAAAAAGGATTAGTGTTTTTTTAATGACATCTTTGTACGGCCAGTCATGATGGTTCGACGGAAAAAAACTGAGAACATGCATTTTTATTTAAATTATATTGACACTTGGGTCCCATAAGTATTGCTACAGCATGTTCACATTTAGTTGTCTTCGGTTGATCCTTGACAGTGTTACCATCCGCTCAGGCACTTTTGAGCACCTGGTGTACACTGACCCACAATCGAAATGCATCACTACCAATTTGGTACAACGCACTCAAAGGCACGGTAAAGTGTATATTGTATATACACACAAAAACACATACATACACACACAGTCACACACATACACACATGCATACATACCCACATGTATTCCACACGCAAGCATTACAACATTGAGTTACTAATTCTACTCTGATAGATCCTAACTAAAACTAGTGTGCCAATACTCATCTCATTAGTAGAGTCACCATGTTATTTTAGCGATCACTCGACTTTTAATAAATGAATTGTGATAAATACAAAGTCTTTGCCTCGTCTCTAAGAAGCAATAACGCATAGCAGTAGTTCGGAAATGGATCAATACTGCTGTTTTAGCGAAGCAAAATGCTCCAAAATTCATGTTACTTCTGAAATTAATCTATCAAACAGAGATAACAGATCTCACTATAACTAATGGTTCTCGTATATGAAATGACTAATGGATTTGAGATGAATGGAGGTACCGTTACCCAATTTCTATCTCTTCTAATGGTCGATCGTTAGTCCTGAGCTGAAACGGTGGCCTTTATTACCATTCTTGCATGCACTTACTCTTACATTTCACTCACACATCAACTCACCCATCAGGTCCCAAACGATACATCCTCACAATACAAACTGGATGAACATCGTTTGACAGCTATCAGTGGTTTGTCCATTGGTTAAGTCATTATTATTCCGTTCTATTCTACAATATTCTATCTCATTCCACAGTAATACATTGTACACAAACCACCAATAAACGTCAAATATGAACTCGATTCACCGTTCACCTGTTGTCATCGTGTGAAACCCAATTGGGATACGTTCACTCAACTTAACTTCCACTTTACACTGGTAGTATAAAAATAACACATAAAAAGAGCTCAGTTAAGCCCTGCCGGCCTCACCAACCCCGGATGTTGGAGCGTAATGCAATCAACATCTTATTCACTCACAATCGAAAGGTATCACCATATACGGTTCGATACAACGCATACATACATACATGTATAAATATATACAGGCACCAAGGCATACTGACGTACACACATATATTGTAATTGTAATTGTAATTGTAATTTATCAGCCCACAACCTGGCAGACCGTGTCCGCCCATCTGCTTGAGTGAGGTTCACTACAAGCTGGTTGTGAGCCTACTAAAGCCTGACCGTTGATATGCACTAGACCGTATAGCACACCGGCTTCATCCACCAGCAGGCGCTGCTTTGAGTCCCACTGGTTTCAGATACATTAGGTTAGGGATAGTGGAGATGAATAGGGAAATTCAGCATTTAGAAGTTTACTAACTAATGTGTTTATGGCTGAAAATAAAGCGTACGGAACTATATTAATAATAAAAAATAACAGTTAGTTGGGTTGTTGAATTATATAATGTAAGGTAAGGATGCGAATTCAACACTAGATTGTCCAGGGAAGTCACAGTCGTCCCTATCCCGAACAACGACGTACCGATTCTTCGACCGAATGTGATTCGATCGAATCATAGCTACCTTTGATTTTGCTAGCGTTATGGGGAACACAAATGAAATACGAGGGAAAAAACGATACGACGCTATTCAGAATAAGGGCGAGTATGTGCACAATGGCACGATTGCTTTAATCGCCCTTATTCTGAACAACGACGCATCAGCCTTTCGATCGAATATGGTTCGGTCGAATCCTAGTAACCTTTGATTTTGCTAGCGTTATTAGGAATACGAATGAAATACGGTCGAAAAAACGATACGTCGCCATTCAGAACAAGGGTGAATGCCTTCGCCTCTGGCCGAATCAGTTTCGCCGTCAATGCAATTTGTATAAGTACCGATATCGAACCGGATCGGAAAGTGCAAAAGTTCACGAATGCAAAAGTTCAAACTCTGTAACTCGATCGAGTGATGCTTTTGTATGGAAAACTCGGACTCGATCGAGCACAGAACACAATATGCCTCCCTTGTTCGAAACAATCCGATACGAACGACATACTGAATTGGGATGAACACTCATCTCAATTGTATCAAGATAATTCAAATTGGTGACCAATTCCAGGTATAAGAATGCCTGAAACCACCCAATGGCCTATTGTCAATTTCAAGCAGTATTAGTCATGTCCACTCCGTGATCAATCCAGATGACATAATCGCCCTTATTCTGAATAAAAAGCGAAGATACGCGCCCTGTAGTTCACCATCCAAAGCTTAGGGCAATAGGATAATTACTAGTAATAATATAAAATTTATGAATTTTTAATACAAGTTTACGTGTTGCACACTTCCCACGTTAAGAATATTAGTAAGAGTCACAAAGTGGGTTGATAATCGAGACATCTATAGTAATATGGTAGCTCCTTATCAACAGTTGCACGCTGTCCCACCGCTTGCTAATACTCCGCACCTCCTCATTCTGCTAAAAACAGGAGTCACCAGTCATCATTTGACACCGGGTAGGTATGAGGTGGGAGCTTGTGACGACCAGAGCTAAGTCAATCAAACTGCCGATACAAACAGTATGATATGATATTTGTCGCTCTTTTCAGGATGTCGTGCACCTTTGACCCCCCCTACTGACGTACACACATATATACATACATAAACACACATGTGTACATACATATACATATATACAAATATGTATTTCACACGCAAATATTGTAACATTGATTTACTGTTTCTATTATAATGAATTAAAACAAGACGCCGGTTATTCTTTAGAACGATTGCTTTTATTCGAGCGTGATTTTTTTCCATCTGCACGTGTTGCTGGTTAACAATACAATGCCGGTCTGGCTTCTTAGTGCTTTTCCCGAACATGCGAGAACTTGTTTCCAAGCTCTCCCACACACTCTCTCACACTCTCTCGACCGGAACTAGAATCTCAAGATAGCGTAATGGCATTACGTTAGTAGGTTCAGTGCGGCCAGATCTATCTGTTTTGCATCATTATTTAAAGTTCAATACAAAAGACTACTACAACTCGGCCATTCTGACTCATGATCGTCCCGATCATCCAATCACACAGCACTTATCCGTATAGCTTATTCTAAGGGTTAGAAAGATCGATTACCCGCGATCTGCTCGGGGTTAGTAAAATAAAAATCGGAAAGTGTTGCAATTCTTATGCTTTCTCTTCGTTATTAACCATGTGCAGCCCTATGGATTCGGGGAACTCCTCATTCGAATCGCGCCAGTCAGCCCATCGTTTCAGTCGTGCTGCTTCTACGATACCGTCATAAGGTAACTGAGAGACTTGCCCGTTTTCAATATCCCTAATAACGTATCGATCATTGGGTAAAACCTTGTGAACACGATATGGACCTTTGAATTTAGGAATAAGCTTTTTATTCGTACCTGTTGTCGTGTCGACGTTCCGTATTACAACAAACTCTCCCTCAGAATAACTTTTTGGGGTCTTATGACCTCTCTCGAATGCTACTAGGTTCCTCATTTGCGAATTTTGAATGTTGCGAGAAGCAATGTCTCTCATTGTAGAGAGTTCTCGAGAACGAGTAGAATCAGACTTTTCATCCAAAAATTCTGAAAGGACGTCTACTTTATGACCGCGTTGATTTTCTCCAAATAGTAGCATACAAGGGGAATAACGAGTAGTCGAGTGGATCGAGTTATTGACAGCGTATTCTACTTGGGTCAGCAGTTTAGACCAATTGGAGTGCTGAATGGGTTCTGATACCTTAGAAAGCATTGATTTGAGGACCCTGTTCACTCGTTCAACTTGTCCATTCGCTTGAGCGGAAGCAGTTGCAACTTTCACATGGTCGATGTTTTTGTCCAACAGATATGAGCCAAATTCCAATGAGGTGAAACAAGTACCTCGATCGCTAATAATTCTCCTCGGCCGACTGTAATATTCGAAATATTTATCGAGACACGAACAAACCTCTTTGGTACTAGTTGTGTTTACTGCATATAATTTAACATGCTTCGTAAAGGCATCAACTATTGCGAGTATGTATTTTCTTTTTGAGATAATCGAAGGGAGGGGCCCGAAATGATCCACATGGACAGTGTCAAACGGAATGGGATTCTTTGGAATGTTATGCAAGTTGCGACAAGTGTTATTAGATGGAGCGGAACACATTATGCAAGGAATGCAATTTTGAACATACTTCTCAACTTTTTCCTTGAGTTTTGGGAACCAATAATGCAATTTTATCTGATCGATACACTTCGTAATTCCTAAATGGCATATCTTTTCGTGTGCCTCCCTTATCACATTCGTCTCCATTTCCTTTGGGACATACAACAACGCCCGATCGTCGGCCTGACGGTAAACTAATCCATCATCCAGGCTAAAGTTTTTAACCGGGCCTTTAACTAGCTCTTCCCTAATCTTAACAATTTTTTCATCTCTGTTTTGAGTGATTTGTAATTGAAAAACAATATCATCAGGACTCACTGCTAAAACTAACTGGTCGGAATTACCCAATGTGTGTATAGAAACGGAAGGATGATATCGGCTTAAAGTGTCAACATGATTCATCAGTTTACCACTGCGGTGATGAATTGTATAGTGGTAATTCTCGAGCTCGAGGGCCCATCGCGCTATTCTGTGATTAACACTCTTTCGGTTTAAAGTCATGGCCAGGGAATTACAGTCAGTAATAATACGAAACTGAATTCCTTCCAAATATATACGAAACTTGCGCAACGAATATATAATAGCCAGGGTTTCCAACTCGAAACTATGGTATCGAGACTCGGGAGGTGTTGTACGGCGCGAAAAATACCCTATCGGATGAAATTTACCATCATCTTGTTTCTGGAAAAGGATTCCTCCGTAACCTTCCGAACTCGCGTCGCAGTGTAGTTCGGTTTCTCTCTCCGGACTATAAAGAGCCAAGATCGGGGTTGATACCAATTTATCACGGAGACAAGCGAAAATATGCTTACAACGTTCATCGAATTCGAATTTAGCACCGGGTTTAGTCAATGCTCTCAATGGCTGAGATATTGTAGAGAAGGACGGAATGAACTGACGAAAATATGAAAACAATCCGAGACATTTGCTTACTTCTTTGCTATCTGAAGGAATAGGTAAGTTTTTTATAGCCTCGATATGCGTGTCGTTAGGTTTAATCCCTTTTTCGCTCACCGAAAAGCCTAATAGATCAACTTGTGTATAACAGAATGAACACTTTTTGAATTTGATTTCCAGTCTGTATTCTCCCAACCGTCGTAATACACGCTGTAGTAGAACTAAATGTTCTTCTATAGTAACAGTAGCAAGTGTCACATCGTCCATGTAAACCATGACACTACCTTCTTTGAGAAAATCAGCGAATACCGTATTTATAAACCGTTGAAATACTGCAGGTGCATTCCGAAGACCAAAAGGCATCTTCGTGTACTCGAATTGCCCGCTTGGGGTGACAAAGGAAGTGTACGGAATTGAGTCAGGAGCGACGTTAACCTGGTGAAAACCGTTTCTCAAATCGAGCACTGTAAAATATTTCTTTCCTTCCATCCTTTCCAAGCAATCGTCAATAAGCGGAATAGGGTAACTGTCGCGGATGGTAATTTTATTTAACGAACGATAGTCTACACACAACCGTTTTTCACCAGATTTCTTAGTCCTTAAAACAATGGGAAACGCATAGGGTGAACTGCTGGGTCTTATTATGTTCTCTGACAACAATTCATCCGTTAGACGATCTACCTCCTTCTTGTCAGAATAGGAAAGTCTCCGTGGAGCGAAGCTTATCGGTGCGTCAGAGGTTAATTTAAGCTTCAATTCATAGTTGTGTTTCTTCGCAGGGATTTTACTACAATCTAAGTAGTCTTCGTATATTATTTTCCTGATAGCGTCTTGGGTGCGTAAATCCAACAATGGGTTGAGGTTGTAACGGTCGGAAGAGTTGTCGTAATCAATAGAGAAGATATCAGGTATAGCGTGATCAAATTTCCGGGAATTAATGCCATCAGCCTGCCCAAAACTATCAGACTGGCATTTGATACAAGAGGTGGGAGGATCGGAGTCTTTGGAATTATACAAACTTAACATACAATGTAGTACTTCATCTGAACCATTTATTTTATCTCTCTCCTTAATTTTCACTTTTGGTATGGAGACAGTTGACACGTGAGTATCGAACAAAGTAATTCCAAATTTTATTAAAAAATCACGGCCCAGTAACAAGGGATGAACAATAAAGTGATCTGGGACAACGTACTTTTTTAATATGTGAGATCGATTGCGATATGTAATGAGTCCCGGAATGACTCCGTAACAGCATAAAGGAAAATTACCAACACTTCTGTATCCGGAAAATTCTTCTCTCTTAGGTACCGAGTTCTTTGGCACTGACGATTTCTAAATCAAATTAATTGGGCTTCCCGTACCGAAAACAGAGAGGAGGGCATTAGGGGGCTGCACATTTTCTCTAGATAAGAATGCAACACTTACCATGTTCATTTCCGAAAGGGCTCCGCTTAGTTCGTCGTTAACTGAATCTTCTAGCGGTTGATCACGGTCAATTTCTTTAATCGATGCCACCTGGTCCTTGCTGCGAGGTGCTGGTTTGGGACAATCTTTGAGCTTATGCTGAGTGGAACCGCAACGGAAACACGAGCCGATTTCCCGGCGTGATTTACGACAGTCCGCCGAGAAGTGACCTGTACCGGAACAATTGAAGCATCGTACACCAGAAACGGAAGCTTTTGTCGGAAGTGGCTCTGCCTTGATAGCCTTCGATTTAGCACCAGACGTCGACGGGGACGGAACGGGATACATTTCTCTGAGTTGCGTGTAGCGCCGCGCCAACTGCTTCAGATGTGCAATGTCTTTAGCAGGGTACAGCACTGCAATGTTAGCGGAACGGTCACGAAATCCATCGATTATGAACTGCACTGTCTGCATCTCGTCGATGTCTGCTCTAGCGGCGATTTCTTGCATCTTCAATATGTAGCCCATAACGGAAGTTTTCGTCGAATCGTAGGTGGTTTTCCGCAGTTTGTCAATTACCTCTGCCACCGAGTACACATAACCGAAATTAGCCAAAAAATGGTCACGGAACTGTTTATACGTCGTAGATTTGTCTATACGCAAGAACCACTCGGCTTCCGTACCAGAATCCATCATTCGTCGGATACATTTCAGCTTGAAAAAATCGTCTCCGTTCACTGCATCGCAAGCTCGTTCGAAGTCGGTGATCCATTTATTGGCATCGTAGGAGTCACTGCTGGAAAACTTTGCGATCGCGTGCTTGGCGTCCTGAAAATCCGGTTGTCTGCACAGAGCAGCATCACATGTCGCCAGCTCTCGACGCCAATCCGATATCTTCTTTCGTTTTTCCAAAATTCGGATTTCCGCATCCAATTGATCCTATCTGTCCGATAGTTCGTCATCAGTGGGAACGTCTGGGAGGTTTTCTCGGTGTAGTTGGCTTTCATACAGGGTCTGAAGATGTTGAACTGTGGCCGAAATGGGGAACTCGATATTGTGCTCCTTCAGCCAGTTTTGTAACTCACTCTTTGTCATTTGATTGGCCATTTCCAAAGTTCGATGCTCAACCGATTTAATGGTTACGGATAGTGGCTGAGAAAGATCCCACTTCTGATGTTATAATGAATTAAAACAAGACGCCGGTTTTTCTTTAGAACGATTGCTTTTATTCGAGCGTGATTTTTTTCCATCTGCACGTGTTGCTGGTTAACAATACAATGCCGGTCTGACTTCTTAGTGCTTTTCCCGAACATGCGAGAACTTGTTTCCAAGCTCTCCCACACACTCTCTCACACTCTCTCGACCGGAACTAGAATCTCAAGATAGCGTAATGGCATTACGTTAGTAGGTTCAGTGCGGCCAGATCTATCTGTTTTGCATCATTATTTAAAGTTCAATACAAAAGACTACTACACTATTCTAATAGATTTTAACTAAATTCATTGTGCCAATAGTCATTTCATTAATAGAGTCACCATATTATTCTACCGATTACTCGATTTTCAATAAATGAATTGTGATGAAATCAAATACAAAATCTTTGCTTCATCTCTGATAAGGGGCTGTCCATAAAAGACGTCACGCCGCAATGGGCAGGGGGGTGTTTCACAAAACGTGACCTTTTGTGACAGGGGGGAGGGGGAGAGTTTTTTGGAATATGACGTCCAATATTTTCAATGAGCGCATTTTTGAATAACCTAATTATATTACTGCTTTGCCATATTTCCTGAAAAAAATCTTCACAATAAACGTTTACATTCTACAGGAAAACGTGTATTTGTTGATGTAGAAGCTTCTTCTTGTAAATTCGGAAATGAGTGATACAGGAAATTATTTATGTTGTGATCAGCAAAAGTGCACGGAGGTGCGAGTAAATTAGCGAATTTAATAAATTTTGCCTAATATGAGTAAAAATGAAAAAGATGCCTTCAAACGGTTTAACTTAAGTTATTCACTGACAATTTTTTCAGTAATTTGATTTTCTAGCATTGATAATAGTATATCATAAGAATTTCTCTTATTTAATTCTGATGCAGTTTATTCAATTGCACTCCATTTGAAAAAGGGCGGGAGATCAACGATTTCGTAGATCATATCATGTCTTATCTTGATCATATGTGATTTTCCTCCACCAACATCAAAGCTTATGGAATCATCCAATGATTGAACTTACATAAATCAAGAAGCATTTTAGCTCAAAATCACTACCCATTGTGTGACGGAAGATCAGTACCGATATTGATCGATGTGATTTAAAATTTACTGATCAACTGATTTGAAAAGATTCTTCGGCAGTGATCTCGTTTTGATGAGGTCTTTATTTTCTTTATTTTCTCAGCCCTGTATGCTACACTAAGGAAATATTATTCTTTACCTAAAACAATAATATATCTGTGTACCCCTAGGAGGAATAAAACAGATGATTTAAATGTTTCATCAATTCCAACTAAATATTTTTGTTAATTTATATAATTGATATTAATAAAATAATTCCGATGATTTTGTAGTTTTAGGGATATTTTTTAATCTAATGACAGCATGTAATAAATCGATTTTTCCCTCATATTTGTATGGTTTGTCATACATATTGAGAATGTATTGAGATGAATTTTATTTATTTTGAATTCGTGACATGTGACATAGGGGTGGTGGGGGGTCTTTGCTTCTGTGACAATTTGTGACAAAGGGGGGATGGGGAGTCAAAAATCGTCAAAAAAAGCGTGACGTCTTTTATGGACAGCCCCGCGTGACGTCTTTTATGGACAGCAATACCGCACAAAAGTAGTTCAGAAAATGTACGATATCGCGGTTATAGCGACGCGAAATACTCCTAACCTCATCTCACTCTCGAAGTCAATCTATCGAATAGACACAACAGATCTCGCTCTAACCAATGGTTTTCATATATGAAATGACTAATGGATTTGAGATGAATGGGGGTGCCGTCACCCATTTTCTATCTCTTTTATTGGTGGATCGTTAGTCCTGAGCTGAAACGGTGGTCTTTATTACCGTTCTTGCATTCCACTTCACTTATACTTCACTCACATATCACCTCATCCATTAGATCCCACACGAGCACAACAAATCTCACAGAATAAACGTCAAAGATAAACTTAATTCACCATTCAACTATTCCGTTATCGTGTGAAATCTGACTGGGGTACGTTCATTTCGCTTAATTTCCACTTCACACCGGTAATAAGGGCCGGTAGTATGAAAATGAAACATAAAAAAGAGCTCAGTTAAGCCCTACCGGCCTCTCCAACCCCGGATGTTGGAGCGTATTGCAATCAACATCTTATTCAAATCGTTTCATGCCTCACTCAATAAACTCAATAATTAAACTAAAAGTTATAACACATATTTATATTAAATTGTAACAATAATTAATCGTATCTGATGATGTTTGCAATACCGTCAAGCCCATCAACCACCGGCGGGGTGATCCAACCCGAATCCGGATCTGTACCCAAAACCCCACAAACTCTAGTGTGCATACTTCTCCATTGATCATTTAATCTGTCTCAAAGGAATTTTTCCGGGTTTATAATATTTTTTTTATTTTTTTCCCTTTATGGGCTGCTCTGGCCGAGGGGGGTGGTTACAACGATCCGCACTTTCCATATCAGACGAACTAGGCTATGGTGCCCAAATGAACACTAGTAACGAAGGAGGAAATCCTCCAGCATGTAACCCATGCGACAGATTCCTTTACGGCTATCAATTTGCAACGAAAGATACAAATATCTTCTATTGCAAGTTCGCCAGAGAATTTGTCACTTGAGCTGGAAGTGTGTGCTTCACCCTGTAACCAGTCAATCATTGAGTCGTGCGTCTGTATCATATTAGTATTTTGTCATCCTACCAACTGCTTCTGTGTCTTAAATGTCCTCGTCGATGAGACTTTGCAAAATTTCGCATTGTATCCGCTTCGGTCTTGGCCCTGCTTTCCTATATAGTCTTTTATGTCTGAAGCGGTACAAACGATTATTACTTAAAGTTTCTAAATAGATGTAGTTTGGTCTACTAACACTATCCAATCTAATCTATTCTAATTGTTTCTATCTTTGTCGATGTTACGTTACGTTTCCTTTTGCCCCAATGCATTGCTTTTTACTATACCGGAGACACCTGTTAATATCACAAGCTAATAGATTATCAAGAGCAAGGACGGAAAAAATCAATCATCACCCTGAATACACACGATCATCTTTCACTATGCATCATCGTTCCATTGCGTACTCAATAATACATAACAGAGTCACTCAAACTCGTTCGGTATCATACTGCGTGCGATGGCGGAGAATGAGAGAATTGAAAATCGCAAAATTTTGAAACACGAACCCAATTGCCAATGCATGAGTTAAAGAGTGCCAGCGAACATCATCGGAAGCGATTATGTTCGTTCGTAAAAATGAGCCAACTGTTCGTGTGCAATCGAAAATCCGAACGATTGACAAGTGTGACTGGATATATTCAGCAGGAGTTAGATCGAAACGTTCTGTTGTAGGGTAGGGTGGAAAAAAAACTGGCTATGGCAAGATTGCATGATGAGTTCGGTCGGCTGAATATAAGTTTTTGCTTGAAGGGCAATGTGCATTATGATGATCGTTACATTGCCAGTTATGTTAACATGTTACAAGTTTGATGTGCAATTCTAGTCAGAGTTAATTAGGTCTTTTAAGACAAATAAGATGAGATTGTTAGTTGACGAATGAGGAAATCAATTAGTTCCAACTCTAACAAATTTGTCCGTCGATCATCGACTTCACTTCGGAATGATTTTCAAGTAAAGTAGAGCTTCATCATTGTAATTGAACAGTTCGAATGATTCCAGCAATCTGTTGAAACGGCCAGTGCGCTTTTGCATTAGGTTTCAGATAATCCGCGTTATTGCAAGGCATGCTGATTCGGTTTACCTAGTGGTGTGATGGTGCATTTCATATAAGTTTGTTTTGGAAATCTGGACATAATCATAACTGTATCTTCATGTAAAACCTCTCAATAGGCATAATATTCCAAAGCAGTTGTTTCCTTTGTTGCTTGCTCAATCTTCTCAAGCAACAGTTTATGCATTTCTGTTAATCATATCAATCAATGCATATTCTGACTAATTTCAGGAAGATCAAACAAGTGACACTGGGAAAACCTTCCTTCGAAAAATCTTCATACCACCAGTGTTTGCATTATAATGTTAACGAAATTTTTTTTATTTTCTGAGATTGATATTGGGTGCTGATCAGTGCTGCACAATTATCACCTAGGCCACCTCCGCTAAGTATGGGGAAAATTTCTTTCCTTTCAATATCACTACAGTAATATTATTTAAATACACACATGATTATGAATGATCATTCTCACTATTATAAGCCATGCAGCGATTTGCACTAGCAGATGATGATATTCAGATGTCGGAAGTCCAGTACGCAATAGCAATATGCGCAATAGGATACAGCGAAAAAACAATACATTCTGAATATTGATTATAGAGACAAAGGACTTTGTTTTAATTCTAGGGTTGATTAAATCTCATGGTCTAAGTAACTTTATTACCCTTATTAAACGCTATTTAGCATGAATTTTGTGTATAGAAGTAACAAGAGTGCAAATATTTGTGCGCAGCACTTGAACCAGCCCTCTACTGAGAAGCCTGTTGGCTACGATAACACTTGCTACAACACTCTTCCACCGGGCTGGTTTGAGCGCTTGTTTGTGTTCGCTCTAGCCAAGTTCTCCGCTCCTGTTACTTCGGTGTATGAAATGCAAGCAATAGTGACATATTTTTTTAAACCTGCACAAAAAATGTACCTGCAATTTACTCTGCATGAAACATGCTTTGTGATTGAAGTTATATTATTGTCATTATAATTGTTTTTAATCACAGAGTGGCATATTGAGATCAGATTTAAATTGATTTTCAATACATCACACACCATATTGAATATCAGCATTTTCAGTGAGAATCTTTGCATGACTGATAATAGTGAGAATGTTTTTGAATGATTATGATTTTATTATCACGTTCGAGTTTATGGATCATCACTTCTTGTCAAGTACTGATACTTTTTTGAGTTTCATTGAATTCTTGAATGATTACGACATTCTATTCAGTTTAGTTTTCGAAGTTTTCGATAAAAAAACACTGAAATAAATTAGTTTTAATAGGAAAAAGTTTGGTTGGAAAACTTTATTTCCTTAGTCATATTATAAAAAAAGTATTGCCCCATTACCCAATCACCAGACTGGTGATACACGATCACCTTCTGTGATTTCTAAATTTCTGGTGATCACCGCTTGATCACCGTACGTGATTCCTCCTCTGATACCCCAGAGGACACTTAAACAACACCATAATTGACATATTAGACGAAAATTGGGAACTACTCTACGTTCATCGAATTTTAATTTATTGGGTGCTGATGGGACTAACATACACCAAGCGATTATATTAATAATTTTAGACTATTAAAAAATCACGATTCATGGTTTTAGATACAAGGAATAATATTGTTAACAGAATGTTTCCGCTGATTTGTAAACAACAACAGTTGAAATGTTTATTATTTTGGATAGCGCATGCGTTATTATAAAGAATTATTTCTATTTTTTTCGATATGTGTTATATTTATATTACCGCCCACTCAATATCTGTTAGTAGCTAGTTAGTTAGATGCTTGCGGAAATCGGTTCAACCATTTCTGAAAAACTCCGAGGATCCGTTTGAAAGTCGGATTTTGCAGCAATTCTTTTACCTCTCTATAGGGAAAAGCAAAATATCCAGTTTGGTCCAGTAGTTTTATTGTTATCGTGTGTTCCCTAACGGTTTCGAGAAAACGCGCAAAGGGAATATCTCCGAAAGAATTGTAAGACTGATTTTCCAATTTTGCATTCATGATTTCTTATAATTATTTATCGATTGAAGCAAACATTGTTCATTCATTTCTTTTGCTCTCTTGTAATATGCTGTTACAAAAGTTGTAACAAAATTGGCACCCGCCCACATGTTATCGTATTCGTAATGGAAACTACAATACCTTGAACAATATAATGAATTTTGGCTATGTATAAACATTTGTGACAAATTATACAATAAACATTTGTGTCGAACTTTTAAGTGAATACTTTTTCCAGCCCCCAAAAAAAACTACACGAAGCTATAATATAAGGGTAGATAGGGTTCTATAACATTTCCCCGAAAACCATTCTCCAGAACATAAAAACCCGAAGCTTTTTCCCCAGAAATTTATTGCCCAGAAAGTACTCATCTCCAGAAATACAAACTCTAGAAAGTAAGAAAATCCAGAAAAAAAATCCCAGAATGTACCAAAGTCCAGAAAACCATACACTCGAAGGCATTAGTCGCTAAAACAGTATTTTTGGTATAATATCGTTTGGCATGATGGTTATTTGGTATAATAGTTATTTGGCATAACAGATAAACATGCTGCTTAATAGAATTTGTTCTAATTCACTGCGATTTTGAAAGGTCTAATGCGGCTACGCCTCATCGTTTTTAATAACCTGCTGTCCGACCTCGCTGCCGCTCGTTCGGACTTAACTGAGAGATAGCTCCTAGCTTTGGGTAATCCGGGCAAACGCACGCAACTAGACAGAGGTGATTTCTGCGGGGGCGCTGCCCCCCCGCAGTGGCCGGCGCTTCCGACGGCGGGTCGCCGGCGCACTCGCGGCCTTCGGCCTTCTCGACCTGAATCATCTATGACGAAGAGAATATTGTGTAAGCATTGAATAAAATAATTATATAAAATGGTAGTGTGCTATTTACTACCCTTTATCACTAGACCGAATTAACGACGAAAGGTTAGCTTGCTACTATAATCTATATGCAGAAACAAATACCCAATTTAAAGAAGCTATGTTTGAATTTAAATAAATATAGCTAAATGATTTCATACCCGTTATATAATTTGATTATTTTTTTATCAAACTCGTTATTTTCAGAACCCTCTTTTTCAGACTAACAAAGCTTGAAATAAGTATAGTTGCCTTGGAAATTACAGTTAATGAGTATTCAAGAAATTTTCGCGAAAATTATTTTCGTTGACCAGTCCAACGAAAATAATTTTCGCGAAAATTTCTTGAATACTCATTCTAGTCAGGCGCGTACCCAGAAAAAAAATTCGGGGTGTGTTTTCATAATATTGGGGAGACCGGGGCTAAATCGGACAATTTTAGAAATTGTAAAAACATCCATTAAAACTGGGTTTTTATCGAAATCATTTCTACCGCGTCATCTCCAAGCGCGTTTACAAAGTCAATCTATGAATTAAAATATTAGCAGGTTGATAAGATATTTAAGCTGTCCAGTTTAACAACGTGTCCGGTCTAACTCCTGTATCCCCTAATAATTTCTTAAGTTTCGGAGGGGGGTTTAATCTCTCCCCCCATTTATACGCGCCTGATTTTAGTAGATGCTTTTCTGGTAAAAGATCTGTTCCTATGTTGTTTCTGTATTATTTTCCATTATGGAGAAACAGTTTCTAGGTATTTCCTTCTTCTGGGAGATGGTATTCTGGGGAATGGTACATTCTGTTGTATGTCTTTCTACTAATTGATACCTTCGTGACTATGGTTTTCTGGAGAATGGTACATTCTGGGGAAAATACTTCGCTGCTTTCTTTTCTGGGAAATGGTTTTCGAGAGATTGTCGTACAACCGGGTAGATAGTACTACTAAAAATCAAAAACTCTTATGGACTCGTTGAGAGCTGTATTCCAAAACATTCAATTTTGATGAGGAGAACCGTTTGTCATATGTTATCGATTCTGGATCGAAAAGTAAAGATATATGTGAAAATCTAATGTACATAGAAAATAGGTTTTCAGTTGAAAATGTTAGTTCCTTTCGGCAACTGTCAAGCCTCTACTGAAATATAGCAAATCGAGATACTACAATTACCTGAAAATACGGTATCATAAATTTTCTAGGTGAGCGGGCCACTAGAAACAACATCGTGAAAACTGCAAATAATGTCGCTTTAATTTAGAAAATAACAACTTTTTTCACATATTTGCAGCATGAATCAAAAATGCACTTAAACTTCCCGTCGGCTCGTGAAATCACCCCACGGATACGATTATTTTGCGCCTGCCTTCATTATACTCCAGAGCGTTAAAAGAATGGATCGTCTTGGATCACGATTCAAAATACTTGCAAATATTCGGATTGCCGAGCGAGTTAACTCATCATTGGTTCGGATTAAAACCGAACATGTACTAAGCAGAATTCAAATGGCAGCGCTCCATAACGAATGAAAGAGAGAATAAATGCGAGAGAATTCACTATTGCGCTTTGCCGATCGGGTGTTACTTGAGGCAATCGGGTGTTCGGCAGAAGCACACTTATGCACGAATAAAATCGAGTGACTCGCATCAGGTAGAAACGTGTCTATGAGTGCTAGCCGAGTGAAAATAGATACGATTATTCCCTTCCTTGATCAAGAGTAAAGGAATAATAATAAGATTGATAATAATAATAATAATTACAATAATAATAATAATAATAATATTTAAGGCATTTTACTTACCAAAAGTTAGGTAATTACATTAAATACCCATTTTTCTTCATTTTCTTGAGAACATTCTAGGGTCTGTTTCTTGGTCTTAAATCTTCGATGATAGTCCTTTGTTTCAGCGGGCTCGTTTTTCGTTAAGAAAATAAAATAAAATAAAATAAAATCAGGTGTTAGTAAGCTTGTTAAATTATATAATGTAAGGATGTGCATTTAACACTAGATTGCCCAGGTAAGTCACAATATGTAAACAATGGAAGGATTGCTTGAAACTCTGTGAACTTTTCTAATTCTTTATTTAACGATATATGCACTTAGGCACACTGCACTAGCTTTTATTTATTCTGTCACAGTTTATATTATTGACTTTCTCTCTTTCAATCATATTGACTGCTTTTGAGAAATTTAGGTCTAAACTAATTTTTGGGCCTTCCAGTGTTGAGCACGCATCCAGGAAACAAGAACTACATGTATTTCGTGAAGAAATACTAGGCGTGATTGGATGAAATGGTCAACGTGAACCGTTCTTTTCCAGAAACACACATCTCACACTCTTAGTTAGAAGGTGACATCTGTGTCCAAGTTGGAGAAATCTAAGTACATTCAAACCTTTCCCGATTTGAGAGTGTATTTAAACCTGATCAAATAGTCTCGCCGTCATTGCAACTTGTGAACACTAGTACCGATACCGAACCGGATCGGAAAGGTTTGAAAGTTCCTAAACGGTTCTTAAGATATCAATTTACTCCTATTCCTGATAACAATAGTCCTCCTTCTAGAATTAAATTCACCAAGCTCAGGACGACTATTATATATTAATATTCATCCCAACTAGATCAAGATAATTCAAATTGGTGACCAATTCCAGGCATAAGAATGCTCGAAACCACCTAATGACCTATTGTCAATTTCAAGCATTATTAGTCCTGTCCACTCCGTGATCGATCCAGACAACATAATAATTTTCATCTTTTGCATTTATAAGCGAACGATCGATCTCGGTATGGTCCGACTTTGTCAATACGCGAAGTGTAAATTGACTCCCACCCCCATCCACCAAGCGGGGGTACGCGCCCTGTAGCTCATCATCCAAAGCCCAGGGTTTACGTGAATTGACCAAACATCAAATAATGCTTCTATGCAGATTTTCTGAAATGTTCCTGGTTTTATGGTTAGAATCCTAATGATTTATATAAAAATTTTGAAAATCTCCAACCAATATTTAAAATAACAGTTTTCTGGTATCTGAATGTGATATGAGTACTACACTACATTTTAAATATGAATCAAATAATTTTTACTGGATTGTGCATTAAACACATTTGAAATGGCAGTCCATTAAAACCTACGTGAAAAGTAGGGTCTCACCGCAACATCTTAAAGCTAAGGCTAATATATATATATATATATATTAACGTCATCGGCAAACGATAGACGAGGGCCCTCTAGAGTAAAGTTGATGTCGTTGAAATACAATAAAAATATTAAAGGCCCGAGATGGCTACCCTGCGGAATTCCGGACGAAGCGATAAACTCATTGGAAACGTGATCACCGATTTTCACTGCTAAACGACGATCTATAAGATATGACTGCAGCCACCGAAGGACGTTAGAGCCGAATCCAATTTCATGAAGGGACTCTAAGTGAGCATTGATTAGAGCAAGATCGCGACATCGATCAGGTGGAAGATAAACTACGCAGAAGAAGAGTGTGAACTCGGCGAGCTTGACACTGATCCACAATTGGTCGACACGACTACCAGGCGTTGATTCGATTAACTGCGACTTCGAGACGTCTATGTACCGCAACGAGCACTCCGCCTCCGATGGATTTGGGACTGTTAAGAGTACTGCGATCGGTTCGAAAAACTTCGTAACTGGCACCAAACCCCTGGACAGACAGCGTGTTTTCTCGGAGCCAAGTTTCGGTAAGAGAGATAATGTCAAAACAATCGTCTGAACTTGCTAATAAATACTCGTCGACACATGAGTTCATACCACCGACGTTTTGGTAGTAAATCTGCAGATTGGAGTTACTTGATCGGACTTGCGATGGAAGGCTGGAAACGGGGATCGGATCAGTGCTAGAACCGTTCAATGCAGATGAGTACTTGGCATTTGTGATGGTTTGGAAGACCCCCTTTTCGTTTCCGCACACAGGACCGGGACGGTTGACGATCGCTGGCGGCAGTGGCTCGACTGTGGGGAACGTATCGGGGGCTTCCATGATGCTAACTATGTTGCGTCCCAGTTCAACCTCAAACGATGAATCACGCGCATCAACGGTGCTGGGCAGCAAGAGGTTTCCAACGAGGGGCAGACATCTACAAGCGCGAACAAGATCAGGACTTGGATGCAAAGCGAAAAGACAATACTTGCCGTGCGGAAATGTTTGGAAGACTCCTTCATCACATTAAGTGCAATATCACGATATTTAGCAGGAATTCCAACTTTGAAGGAAACAAAGTTCAGAGGGTTGACGTCCATTCCTTTTTTCACCAGCGGGATGACGAAAATTTCGTCATTGCAATTCAGTCCATCTTTCGTTAGTTTTTCGACCATCTCTTTACTAACGCTGGGATGAAAGCGAGAGATGTAGATCCATGAAAGAGGGGAAGCTAGCGGAACCGTTGCAATATTGCAGTTTTCGGCTGGTTTCCGCCCACCCATCAATGAATTGCTTGTCTCAATTGCCTCTTCGCGACGACGTTTAGCAGCCGGACGAGAAACTGGATTCGCTGGTACCGATGACGAAGTTGAAACGATGCGAGACAGGCGAGATATTTGCTGGCTATTTTTTTGTTATTTCGGCTTTCAGCTCAGCACATTTTGACTCAGTTTTTTCAGCAATAGCTGAGACAGCACACCCAATGGAGGAAACTGTCTCGCGAAAACGAGCAAGTTTTATCAATTTACAACATTCGTCACAAATCCAGAGCAAATTGGGGTTCTCGTCAATTACTTTCAAAAACGGCTTGTTTAGTTTTGCGCACTTCATGTGGACTACATGATTGCAAAAACCCGAAAACCCTATGAAATCATCATCTGATTTAACGGTTTTAGCACACCGATCACTAGCACTAGCCATCGTGCACAAATCTCACAATGCTGACACTGAGGTTCAGATGGCGCTTCGAACGGTAAAACAATCCAAATCTCGTCGAAATCGTGAATAACGCAGTGTGAAAAACACTCATAAAACTCCGAAATATTCAGAAAAACTACCAGAGCGAACAAACACACAACAATGGCGGTAAGTTGTTTACAGTTTTGATTGTGTATTATTTCCGCTTTATTATTTTAATTATTTATTATAATATATAACCAATTATATATTGGTTGATCTGGGCAGTCGGCTACCGAGAAAAATATTAATTTATTGTATGAAATATTAGTATCAAGTGTTTTTTTTGCTATGTATTCAATGTACCGATATATGTTATCTCTGTTATTAACTTTGTAATATCAACGGATTTGCGAAACAGTTGATTTTTATCATTCAATTTATAATCCTGAAAGACAATCAATAACATGGAAGAAGAAAACATTTCAAATAAAACTTGTCTCCAAAGCTAGACGGAAATTGATAGATTGAATAAAGAGATAATTTGTAAAACAGAGTAATCAGAAGTGAAACATTGGAAACTGATAGGAAAAAAAAACTCCTGCAATTGTCACCTTTTACGACATGGAAGCAGGAACCCAGCGGATCTATTCTTGGTTCATTTTTTCCGCCAGATTCCACACGGCATCTAGGCTGGTACTGTCTGGGGAGAGCTAATAGGTACTCTCAATCTCCTAGTGGACTCCAGCCCCTAGACTTTTATATCGTCACTGGAATCAAATACTAAAAGATAGCTCAGACAGAAAAGTTATTTTTTTTCTTTCTTAATTTTTGTGAGATTTGTATAAATCTGTATTAAATTGAGGAAATCTGTATAAAATCTGTACTCTGTATTAAATCTGTATGAGCATGTAAAAATCTGTAAAATACAGATAAATCTGTATAAATGGCATCTCTGACACAAAGTACAAAACAAAGCGCAGAAAATATAGGAACAAGTACAGAAAAAAGTTTAAAGTTAATCGCAAATGTTGTCGAGACAATTTTGAATGACAAATTAGAAGAAAAGTTTTCATTCCACGCCAAGTTCCTGATACGCCGCCATGTTTTTTGTGACCATCATCTTTTTCGCAAAGACGAAAACAACGAAGAAGTATATAAGTTCGTTGTTGTTAAATATCTGTGATATTTAGCTGTGAAAGTTGATTTTTTTAATGTTTGATTATAAATGTGATATCGTTATGAAACGTGCGGTGCCAAATTGTAATACTGACTTTCACAATCCGATCGCGGAAATCGATGAAGTGTTGTATTTTACTTCATTTTGTTTACTTTGCTCTCACTGACTTGCTAGCTTTGAAGGCTCTGAGATGTTGTTTACGATAGCACTAGCTGGGGCGCCTTATTGTTGGCACCGGGCTGTTCCACGCATTCCAATAATGTCCACTGATATGTCATTTCAATTTGAACGTCATTTTTTCGTCCGTTTAATTTTTCTATTGTCGTTGGAAGTTTGTAGCGTGGGCAATCGTCATGAGTCTGTAGCATGAATTTAGTTTTTTTTTTTTCAGATGGAAAATTGTAGGCTGCCTGTACGCGTTTTGGCAAATCAGCGGTTTTATATATTTTGTCCTATTATACGCAATATAAAAAGGTTGAGACCACTATCATAAAGCATAATTTTTTTTTCTTCAATAATCATTAAAATTGATAAGTAGTTTTGATTTTCTACATCTAATCTAATATTACTGCGCTACGAAGTGTGCAGGGGTCCATTAGTTATCAATGAAACTACGGAAATTTTACACACAAATTTATGTAAGCTTAAAAAACAAGCTTAGGAATTTCAGGGACACATACCTACAACACGTAACCATTGCCTGAGTTCAGTTCCGGCTGTTAGAAGTCCACGACTTGGCAATCTCTCCGGCAACTTCGCCTTTGTAAGCAGTAACTCTGAGAACATCTTTACTAATTTCGTCTCTAATGTACGTATTTCTTGTTGAGTGAGTTCCGCGCTTGTTGCACACTGAGTCCTTAGACCCTCTAAGCGGTCTGCGGATATGTCTATCATACTTTGAATAACATCTAAACCTCGTCGTATCTTTACTTCATTATCAATGTTCAAGTTTGAATCACTGTTTTCCTCAGCCATTGTGTAAATGAAAATTACAAAAATGTAAGATTTCACCAGTTCGCAATTTTAATGAAAAAACACTAAACCATCAAACAATATCTAAACACACAGTTGGTTCCATTGACATTTATTTGTTTTCAGTGAAATTCCAACATCATATATTCTCATGAATCTGTTGATACACATTGTTTTGCTATTTTCACTAAATTAAATTGAAGAGTAAAAATCAATATTTTCTTCAAGAAGAGCAGAGATGCCAGGTAAAACTTTCAAATTTTACCAGGCAGGGTTGTAAAATCCTGTAAATCCGAAAAAAAATGTCTGCGGGCTTCAATTTCTCTACAAAGTATGATACACAAAACTGGCTTGCGAGCAAAACAAAACATAGCGGCAATTTCAAAAATATGTAAACTTTGACGAAAGTCTGCAAAAAACTCCATTTTTAAAGGTCTGCAAAAGGTGCAAAAGAGCCTGCAACAGCGATGCCAGACAGTAGTAGTGTCATTTTCGTAAATTGGCATGTTTCTCTGAAGCTCTTGTAGTGAAAAGCTTTTTTTGCTCGTCAGACAAAACTAGTTTCCGTAGTTCTCCGTTGATAAATTTAAATTTCCGTAGATTTCCGTAGAAAAATTAAAATTTCCGTAGATTTTGTATACGGATCCGTATATCCGTACAAAATGTTCGAATCTGTAGATCTGACATCGCTGGTCTTAAACAAAAAATATTGGTTAATATTTCAAAAGGGCGTATAAGCAAGTGACAATTTCTCTTTGTTTACTTTCTCTTCTATTATCAAGCGGTTTCCACGTATATCACTCAAATCTTTGCATGAAATGATACCCGAAACTTTCGACTTTCAATAGAATAGTGATATCAAAGAAAATCTTTTTAATCACATCACAATAATCGATAGAAAGTTTGATCAAAGAGAAACTGTCACTTGTTTATACGCCCTAATGAAAAATCAACCGAGAAATCTCGATGAACATTAGAAAAGGTCCAAAGGGCAAATGACAATTTCTCTTGGTTTACTTGCTGTTTCAATTATGACGTCAAATTCCAGTAATTTCCAACAAATTCTACAGTGCATAACGAAAGTTGATAGTTTTTGCTATTATCCTATGTGAAGTGTTAAATGGAAAGATTGCTGATCGGACCGTAATACTCAAAAGAGAAAGTAAACAAGGAGAAACTGTCATTTGCACTTACACGCTCGTTCAATGTTACTCTAAAGTGAGTACAATTTCACTCACTTTCGTTAAAAGTGGAACTACTCTATAGTGAGTGAAGCTTCTTTACTCACTTTTGAGTGAATACTGTAGTTGTCAAAATCTGAGTAACATTTACTCAGTGCTATAAATGGGAAAATTAGCTCGGGTGAGTAAATGTTAAACACTATCATTCGAATTATCTAAAGAATTCTTTATTATAATCGATACTGCGTGTAAAATAAAAAAAATGCAACATTTTTTAAATATTTTCTCAATTCCCTCATTTACATTTTGTAGCATTTTCATAGAAAGTTGAAAATGTTCTCTAAATTCCCTCACGTATCCTGGAACGAAGATTGCACAAATGTGGCAACGAAAAACTTCAATCATTATAAGGATTAGGAGGTACAATAATATTACCTTTTAATTTTCGATAGTATTAATTTACCTTGGCTCCAACCTGCTCCATTTTTTTCAAATTTCCTTTCTTCAAAAATCATTGAACGTAAATTTTCACGCAACGTTTTCAAAGTCCTGTGAGTAAAACTTGTTGTCAATTTAGAAACTGAGTAAAAGTTACTCAGTCTTGTACATCAATATTACTCACTTTTTGACATTTGCACTAAATAAACAAAAGTGAGTACAAATAGCTCACTTGAGAGTAACATTGAATGAGCGTGTAGGACCTTTTCTCGTGTTTGTCTTCAAATTGCAGTGATATTGAGGTTTCTATGCCCGGTGAAAAAGAAACGGCGGCCCTACTGAAAAATGGGTGGCCAATACGTTTCCTGATGAAAACAAAACAATATGTAAAAGCACTTCACACGCAACATCAAGTGATCACCTGCATGGGATTACGGAACAGCAACATTAATAGTAAGCAATTCATATGAAAGGACACTACGTCAAGTTCACGGAACATTTTAACGTCGGATACGTAAACAATATTCGGCTAAAAATTAATAAATTATTCTGAACGTTGACCAAAGTTGATTGATCGTCTGAATCGTGTTAAATGCATGCGTTTCCTGATGAAAACAAACCAATCTCATTTGCATTTGTGGTTGTAAGTGAGCTGTCAGAGAGCCTAATATTAAAAATCAGCAGATTTTCAGACAAATCTGCAAACCTTGCATGTCCGAAGAACAGAATCTTGATTGTCAAAAACCTTGCCAAATTAGGGAAGCGCGGTAATTTTCAAAATAATTACACTGCAAGTAATTTGCACACTAGCATCATGTGCAGAGAATTTAAGTTATCACTACTTGTAGAACATATGACATTAATGAAAACTTACACCACAGACTAACAGACATGACAGTATGAGTAAATTCTTTTGAAAATAATTTTTCGTGATGCACTAGTTCCACCTATATTGTACTGCGCGAACTATTTACTATCTGTACACCCCTTGTGTTATGTAAACGTTTTTTTACTAGTTGGTTTCCCCTCGTTTGTCAACACCGATCAGCTGCTTGCAGGGATGCCTGATTTCATCAACATATTTGAGAATGAATCGACACAATAAATTATTGGATTATTATCTACATTTAACTTTTTCGCGAAGATAACCATTTATTTGACTCAACGTTGTTCATCAAGACAATTTTTTATTGTGTTGGTAGTTTTCACCCGAAATTAAGTGGCGGCACACCAGAAGCAAGTAAATATTGTAACAAAACGGGTTCGATTTTGTATTCCGTTGGAGGATGAGAAGTAGGCACAATTATGTATATAGTTTTGGCAATATGTATTAAATCTGTATCCTGCATGAAATTCGCATGGACGTAAACAAATCAATACATTACCGGTAATTCTGTATGAATGGCAACTCTGTTGGTAAATGAAAAAATAAACACAATCTAGATGACAGACAGGATGTTGTTGATAGGGTAACGTGGCGCCATCATGACACATGTGAGTACTGTCCCAAATAACACGCTTACTTGTGGCTACCCAGTGAGTGAATCGAAAGTACTCATTTTCAACAACTGTAAACAGATGTCAAAAAATGAGTAGAATTTAAAACTGTCACTGTGTCAAAGTAACTTAACCGCGCCATCCGACATTTTCAAGTTTTTCCGGATGGATAAAATTAAAAGTGATATAGACAGCGAGTCGTGGCTCTAGCTGATAAGTAAAATACATTAAAATGCATTTTTACATTATGCAATAAAAATATATTTGAACTACGAATAGATTTCAAACGTCCCGTTTGTGGTTGCTTGGTGGATTGATGCCGAGAGAAGCAGAACTGTTCCGGATACATGTTTGAAAAAAAAACTTGAATTAAACCTATTGCACATGTGGGTATTGCAATAAAACGTAGTTGTTTTTTAAAAGTTTTTAAAGCAATTTATTTAAACATCATTGGGTTGGATAATAATGGGTACTTTCCACATATTTACAAATGTAAACAAAAGAGAGTAAGTTCTACTCAAATTTTGCGAAAAGCATATTTACCCAAAATTGCGTAATACTTACTGTACTCAATTTTGGGTAGGTATAGTTTTTGCGAAATTGAGTGACTTTTGACTCAATTTTGGGTAGCCACAAGTAAGCGTGAAAGGAATATTCGAAATGACCGTTAAAATGATTGAAGAATCTAATTTGAGTGTCCTGTCTGTTAGTCTGTGCTTACACTTAACTCAGAAAATAAGTGTAAAACCTACTGATATTTAGTGGAAATTATGCTACAAATATCTGAAATGAACAACAAACGATTAGATCGTAACCTGTAGATTCTCAATAAATTTCATACGAATGTCCAAAGGATAAACACATCAATGCTAAGCGAAAAATAATTTGATCTTGCATCTTAGTGAATTTGAAATCTGTGAAATCCTCAAACAAATTGCGTTGGCTATGTGTTGAAATGACAATAAACTTTAAATTGAAGTGCATTTTACATATGAATCGATCGTTCAAATTTTTACCAGTGTAGTTTTGGATGAAGTGATGCCACTTTTCTAAAAAGTAAAACTACAAATTTGTACACTCTTACCAGTCGCTTTGTAATTTTGAATAAAAATCTACCCAAAATCAACTAAATTGCACCGCCCCAGTTTTAGGTAACGAGTGACGTCCTCAAAATTTAGGTAAATGTAAGTTTACCCAAAATGTTATACCGTAATAGAGTACGCTGCATATTTTTTACGATTAAGACCAAGTTGGAGTAGATAACGACCTAATTTTGGGTAACTTATAGAAGATCTCGACAATGACTGATTTCTCCTGAAAAATAGGTAAAAACTATTTGCAGAGTACACTCAATTACAAATTCACAATCGAATTACTTTCAAAATCATATGAAATGAATCCAAACGTCAAACTGGTTATTTACCTGACGAAATAACTATCTATATAATCTTACGTCATTCGAACCTATTCAGTGTAGTTGACTGTACATGAAGAGAAAAAAATGTAAAGATTACAATATTTGGGGTTCACACAATGATTTATTTGATCGAAATAGTGACAAAAGAAAAAAAGGCTTGATACAGTGAACTTTGCTGTTTGAAAAAACAAAACAAGATAATTAATTTTTCGTAGTAGATTAGTTTGATTCAATCAAAATTTGGTTGAAAATCAACAAAGACAAATATATTGATAAAAAATAACAAGAGTTGTGCGTTTCTGTCAATTTTATTACAAACAATTTCGTAGTAAATTCAATTTGAAAAATTAGTTTGAAACTAACGACCAATGTTGCACATATTCTTCGTGTAACTAATTTATTCACCCATCCTCGCCGCGGATATAGTGTCTATGAGTATCATGCACGTCTCGAACAACGTTGAACTATTCACTGCACGAAAGAGAGAATGGTGAAAATGAATAAGCAATAATCGTAGGGAACACATTCTTCTCTGCTGGTATACATCGAGCATGTTCGTTTTATATATTCGTTTGTCATTCGTTCATTTACTTTACTCTTCGAATTGGTTCGAATAGCGTCACTGCGATGATCGTTGGATTCCATTCTTCGTGAAGCATTCTTCATTTAATAAATTTATCATATCTCGTGAGTTAGCAGCAATGGGAGTGTGCTGGGATTTATCACACACAAGTTCGAATATTAGAGCGATTATCGAACAAAGGGGCAAAGGGGAGCGGCATTCGTTGCATTATTGATATTCGGGTAACATTGATTGTAGCCCTTTGAATTTACTAATATTTTAGTTGAAATAAATAAACTTAAATTTACTTAATTTTACGTTTCGCTTTCAGCTCATCAGTGCGTCAGCAGTTTATGTTGAACTGCTAACGCCACCTAACGGTTCAACATAAACCGCTGAGCAGACGTAAAGTTAATGCTATTAACAGCATTAACTTTACGTCTGCTCAGCGGTTTATGTTGAACCGTTAGGTGACGTTAGTAGTTCAACATAAACTACTGATGAGCTGAAAGCGAAACGTTTAAATTTAGTTATTTAAACTAACACTATTGTATGTTGTAATCATGCATTTTTGTTTGTTTTAAGAATAAAATAATTTCTTTTAAACTAATTTGCAAGGTAATTTATGATACCACTGATATAATAAAAATTAAGATTTTGATTGAAATTGTCGAAATTGATCACTTCTAGCCTTTTTGTCGGAAGATCTCTGCATCAAATAATTTTCAGAAACAGTGAAGCAGCCCATATTTTTTCTGTTCTTTAAGTTTCGTCTTAGACTCGACAGTGCAGAGCAGTTCAAACTGAACTGCTTATTGCAAACTTAAACAGTTCGATTTGAACCGCTAAGCAGACGTAAAATTAATGCTATTTGCAAAACACTTATATATTTGGTACCGAAGTACCACGTCTTTCCTGACGTGCCGAACGAAAACGTTGTTTTCGGCTTATTCTGGCCGATGCAGGTATGGTCATTTAGGGGTATTTTTTTCATAAATACGCTTAAGGCAGCTATTATAAGTTTTTTTTAGCCGTCGCATAACTTTTACATGAAATTCTTATCTCAATATGTTCTTAATAAAGCCATAGCGATTTGAATTTAATAAAACATATTCCTTCTAATTTTTAAAAATCATATTAGGTCTTTCGTCATTTATTACTGAATAATAGAATATTATTTGAATCAAACGATTAACTACTATAAATTATGAAATTAAGGCAGCTATTATAAGTTTTTCTTTGCCGTCGCATCACTTTTACATGAAATTCTTATCTCAATATGTTCTTAATGTAGCCATAGCGATTTGAATTTAATAAAACATATTCCTTCTAATTTTTTAAAATCATATTAGGTCTTTCGTCATTTATTACTGAATATTATTTGAATCAAACGATTAACTACTATAAATTATGAAATAGGCTGTTACTTTTATACATTTGGTTGATAACTTCATAAACTGAGTTCGCTTTTACATCTCATCCAAGTCAGTCGATATAACAAAACCGTTTACGTTCGGGACGGAAGAATCCAAGTACAGTATTGTGTAGTGAACAATAGAACGATCTCGAAACGAGTGAACCAAACAAACAAAAGCTACCGCCGACACGAAAGAATACAATTGTTGTTGACTTCAGGCAGTGAAAATTCGACCACAGACTAACAGACATGACAGTATGAGTAAATTCTAATAAAAATTATTTTTCGTGATGCACTAGTTCCACCTATATTGTACTGCGCGAACTATTTACTATCTGTACACCCCTTGTGTTATGTAAAAGTTTTTTTACTAGTTGGTTTCCCCTCGTTTGTCAACACCGATCAGCTGCTTGCAGGGATGCCTGATTTCATCAAAATATTTGAAAATGAATCGTCACAATGATTTATTGGATTACGTTGATAATATATTTAACTTTTTCTTGATGTTGGAGGGTAACCATTTATTCGACTCAAATTTGTTCATCTAGACTATTTTTTATTGTGTTGGTAGTTTTCACCCGAAATTAAGTGGCGGCAGACCAGAAGCAAGTAAATATTGTAACAAAACGGGTTCGATTTTTTATTGAGTTGGAGGATGAGAAGTAGGCGCAATTATGTATATAGTTTAGGCAATATCAAAGATAAACTCAAGATAGAGTAGTCTGCGATTTCTTAGGTATCATTTGAATAGGACCCCTCGATGAGCTCGGTTCACTGTCAATTTGAGTATTTTGAAGCAAAACAACAAGTGTCTGATCACTAGATGCGTCGTAACTATGACAATGATTGTTTATGTTTGGAAAAATATCAAGTTACAGTATGAACGATATTGAGAAATTTCGCTTTATATCAGTGATTCTTAGAATAAGAAAGTGAAAACTACTTAGAACCATTGTCTAGAATTTATTTAGTTTGTTATAGCCTCATCCCATGAAGCATCAGTTGTGGCAAGAAATCATTATATGCTGAATGTAAACATATGTGTGCTTCCTTTCTAACTTGTATTGTTTCCATGGCATTTTGTCGGAACTAGTCGACGCTTGTTAACGGAGGGTCAATAAAATTACATTATTACTGAACCAACTGGTTCACGATTACTGACCCAACATTTTTCAATGAAACGTATGGAACATTGTAATCTTCAGTTTATCTTTGGCAATATGTATTAAATCTGTATCCTGCATGAAATTCGCATGGACGTATACAAATTAATACATTACAGGTAATTCTGTATGAATGGCAACTCTGTTGGTAAATGAAAAAAATAAAGACAGTCTAGATGACAGACATGATGTTTTTGATAGGGTAACGTGGCGCCATCATGACACATGTGAGTACTGTCCCAAATAATGGAATATTCGAAATGACCGTTAAAATGATTGAAGAATCAAATTTGAGTGTCCTGTCTGTTAGTCTGTGATTCGACCTTCGATACGAGAACTTGAAGGCTTGCTTAAGGAGCAAATGCATCTTGACATTAAACGTGTTCATTTACTTCAATGCAATAAGACGAATAATGTTGTTTAGATCCAGTTTTATAAAGAGTTGAATGCAATTCAATTCGCAAAAGACAATAACAATGTGCACTATGTGGAGCACGAGAACATTAAGTACAACACTCCAGTATATATGGAAGTCAGTGCTATAGAAGTGCGTGTGCATGATCTTTCCTCAAGCGTCACTGATTCTTACATTCGCAAAACTATGTCCCAATATGGAGAGATTCTCTCTATTGAAAAAGAAAAGTGGAAGAACTTTTTTCCCGGTATTCTAAATGGCGTACGTTTGTTACGTATACACTTGAAGAGGCCTATACCGACGACACGACCTGCCACTCGACTATTAAAACTGTATCGCAAATTTAACTACCCCTCAGTAACTGGTAATGTCAAAACGAAATCGCTTGAAAAAATGTTGGAACTGGCAACACAAGTTGGTAAATTCTTGATTTTGAAAAACAGTTACCAGTAGCCTTGGTAACTACATAAGGCAAGTAAACAAAAACAAGAGATTCTCACTTAAAACGAAACCACTGAATGTAGTTGGCCCGCTGGTAGGTATTAAATTTATTATTTCAGAGAGTTTTGAGTCATTTTGGCTTATTTTTTTTTTAATTTGAATCTTTTTTTTTAATGAACTGGGACAATTTCGTCGCTGCCACAGAGAGGAAGGCTTTTATCATTTCATATTCACAGCTAGAAAGTTGTATTGTCGGGTGGTAGTGAATGATTTGCCTATAGGCACATTTACAGCGCGCAACTGTGTTTGGAACTCAAAATAATGCGAATTAGGAACATAAAAAAATTGTTTTATGCAACTATCGTAAATAATGTTTTTAATTGAATAAAGTTTACTCGTAGTAAAAGGACATACAAACGAAAATAAAAATAACATGATATTGAAAGAATCGGTTGTCCTTTTCTGACAAAATCAAAATGAAAATAATTATTTAAAAGCAAAAGTTATTAAAGCATGAAATAAAAATACATATATTTTGAAAATAATTCAAGAATATCTTAATTTTTTTATTACCACTAGCGTTTTTGAGAAGTTGAAAGTGTTTCTCACTGCAATTTATTGTTAATTTCGTTTGGTATTCCGTGGACATGTCTTGGATCGTTTTTAAGAAATGAAGTGAACAATCAACTAAATTATGTATATCTGGCTTAAATTTACATATTACTGTTCGTAGGAAACGAATAGAAAGATACTGGATCTCCTTCACGACTGAAACACCCAGCAACGCAACAATGTCTTCCCATTATCGAAAATGTTTTCCTGAACTATCAAAACTAAGCATTGCATGCTGCCACTGTAATTCTCTATGACTAACAAAATTCATATTTAAAAATGAAGGAAATGATCTGTAAAAACATGGTAACTATCACATAGCAACTAGTCAACAAACTAGAAGATTACGCTACAAAAAGAATCATGAATATTCGGACTTCTGTGTATAATATCACAAGATCAATGTATAATTTAGAAAATGTAAATATATTTTCTACATAGATACGGTAATTACGGTATACGATCAAAACCTACGTAGTAATTATTATTTGTATATAATAACAAAAACAGTGGAAGTAATCATCTTGAAACCGCTTTAGTTTCCGTGCAAAATGTCGCATTACCTCACTCTGGCTGGTTTGGTAACCGTGGAACTGCAGGATAATGACTTGTTAAACTGCTCTATTTGTTTGCCCATGTCCAGAAGCATTTTCGAAGTCGGCGAAAGAATGTTAACTGCAAACAGAAAATTTTTATTTAATAATAAAATTCAAGCATTCACCTGCACTCAGCTTCATCATAATTTGCATCGATGATGATTAAAATTATTTAGTTGCTCTCCGGAATTCACTAAATAACCGGAATAGACTCAAAAATAAAATTGGTGGAATTATTCCACAACAATTTTAAACTGTTTGTTTACTTATTCTGATGCTCCTTGGTAACTAGTTCATAGCAACCTAAACAGTGTTGCTCGAAAAGTTAGTTTTTGTCATTTTCAAGGGGTCGCTATATTTATGGTAACTGGTGGTAAATCGCTCACGAACACTTTTTATTCCGATTTTTCTTCGGAGTGTCTGGTCGTGTCGTCGCCTATACCTTCCTATGTGATTTTCGGTCAAGATACAAGAATTCCGTGCAAATCACTTGTTACCTATGACAATCAGATGACCACATGTCAATATTGCCAAAAAGCTGTTCACTACGATAAGCCATGTGATAAACTGGACAAGGAGACAACTACACCAAAGGGCAACGGTGCTTCCTTCACACCAACCCCAAGCAACCCCAGTACACCTGTGACAGCCACCAACAACAATGAAGCATCCCCTTCAACGAAACCATAAGTATCCCCTATAGAACAAAGTACACCAGCTGCAGTTAACAACTTCCCCACCAACCAATCAGCAACTGCAACCAATGTACAACAAGGCGCATCTACAGCAACTCTTAACGAGCCCAAGACGATGAAGCAATGGATGATGAGATAAGCCGTGGACGAAGTGACCCCCGATCCTCGTTGGATGGAAATGGAAACTCATCTCCCCCTAGAAAAAGGGTGACAACGAGATGCAATAGCAAAAAAAAATTTTAAGTAACAAAAATGTAAGCCAATCGGCCACGTAAAGCTTTTACGCAAAAAGGCCAGAATAAAAATTTCATTACAAAACAAAACTTCATAAACTATTTCGAGTTTGTTTGTATCAGTACATCATTTCTAATTAAATTTAGCTATTGGTTAAACTTATCAACCCATGGAATTAGAACTAAGTCTTAAAAGGAACAATTATTAAATTCAAACTCCAATTATGTTTATGAAAAAGCAAAGAAGTTTCATGTATGGAAGGTCACTTGTCCATCTTCTCTGTGTGACGAAGAGCAAGCAAAATTTCTCCCCTCGCACTGACAACTTCAACGAGAGCTCTTCTCTTTCACACATATACATTACTGTTATAAAAAGTATGCACGCATCATGAGTGCGCGTGTTTATTTCCTTTCATCGCTTCCACTGAATTCTCACCAAAGTGCTAGAGCGGAGCTATCAAATTCTCTAAGGCAAATGCAGACACTTTCACAGAGGTGTACACGCCGGTGAGCTCTCTGGTGTATGGTTTGCGTATAAGAAGCGTGGGGCATGCAAAATCAGCAAAATAAAGCAATTTATCTTTGAATTTTCGTTTTTCCTTGCAAGTTTTTCATAGCAAGGCCAGATCTACTCTATTTATTGAAGTTCACAGAAGTGTTCGCTCCCCATCACGCGCCTGTGATCACTTGGGTGTATTTAGACAAGAGCACGTGAGAGCGATTCATGCGAAGAGAATGTGGTTCTCTCGCACCAGCTTCTTTCAACACAAGCACGCACTCAAAGTCTGTTTAATGGACACTGAGAAGAAATGCGCTTTCTTCTTTGTGTGGAGCACACTAAATGTATCCGCAGTGTAGAAATCTCAAAATGTATCCGCAGTGTACTCTTTGGACGTGAGTGGATTTCTCATTTTGTGGAACATATCAATCTACATGAAATGTTCTCTACCGACACATCGATCAATTCCATAAGCACTACCCGACTGAATACAATGGATACAATACGTCTTTTTAATCTGCTGAAAGGCTTCGAATATGTATTAAGCGACACTGCAGGAAAATTATCTGGACCACCAGCTAAAGTTCATTTAGAACCAAAAATATTTTCTACATTCGCCAAAGCACATAATGTACAGTATGCATTACGGAAGCGATACGCTGAATCTTCAAGAAGGTGGATTCCCCCGAGTGGGCATCATCGACTCATATAGCCGTGAAAAAAATGGAGAACTGCGAATCCCCGGAAACTATAAACCAACTGTCAACCCGCGGATGAACAACCCATACCGAAGATAGAAACGATTTTCGACAAAAGGAATGGCGCTACGTTGTTTTGCCATTTGGACTTGACCGATGCGTATACTCATCTCCCGATATATGACGAGTTCAACCATATACTTCTGTCCGATAATTTTGAATGGACATCTCTGTCGTATCCTTTTCAGTTCGTCTCAATCGCACAAGACATCTTTCTTCGGCAACTGTTCTTTAATAACTTCTCGATTTTAATTTTCCATATTTCTAATATCTCTGTCATAGTTTCCAAGTATAGCTTACTTCGATTCTCTCAGTCGAACATAGTCAAGCTGTCAAGTTTTCTCGATCATAAGCATACTAAGCATTCCACATTCATTCTTATAATTTTTATAACCATTCTGATATACACTACATATCTTCTCACCTCTACTCTATTAGTAAACATGATACATATTTTTGTAATCAAATCTTACATAAAAATTAATATTTGGAACATACATTGTTTTATAGATACCAACAACCCAAGCAACTAAAAAGTCGTCGATCAATCGTTTCAGAGTATCTGAAATAATCCATTTTCAAATCCATTAAAAGTTCACTTCATTCGTATCCGAATGTTCGAAGTGAGCACACGCGTTTTTTTAACAATCGACATCGGTAAGACGAAGGTGCCTATCACAGCAGAGGCTGTAGTATAGGCATTAAATAAAAGTGATAAAAAGTAGCATCCCCGCAAGTGAGTTCTGTCTGTGCACCGGTTTTGTATCGGTATCGACAGTAGACGCTATTGTGCTATCCTCGGGCAGCAGTTATTTCTATTGTTTGCTACCCGCATCGCAGCAGCCAAATCCTGAGTCAAGGTCACGCTGAAGCAGTGAAGGAGTGAAGGAGCAACTCACCTAACAGCTTACTGTGACATACTGTTAAGTATTTTCTCAAACTTTTTCTTTCAACTTTTACTATTCATATATTTTCTTTTCATTTTATTTCTTTCTTTCTCATTTCAAGTGCGGGAGACTTCTTTACTCCCGCACTTTAAATATGAATATTGATGACAGTGGGGGTGTCTCGGAGGAGGGCGAAGCTGAACGAATGAACGAAGAACATTTAGAGGCTGAGTTTGCTTCCGAGATGCCATCTACCCCTCCTATACCATCTCCCCCTCCGATACTATCTCCCCCTCCGATACCATCTCCCTTTCCGATGCCATCTCCCTCTCCGATGCCTCCATCTCCCTCTAAGATATTGCCTGCTCGCCAAAAAGTTTACCAAGACGATGGCTCGGGGGGTCCGTGGGTGGTATACTTCCGGCCCAAATTAAAGTCTCTCAGAGTTTTAAATATTGCTCGGGACCTGGAAAAACATTACTCGGCAATAAAAACAATAGATAAGGTTTCGCCAAACAAGTTACGCGTTGTTGTGTCCGACCTGAAGCAAGCAAACGAGATTGCTACCAGCGAGTTGTTCACGAAGGAGTACCGCGTGTACGTCCCGTCTCATGTGGTGGAGATCGACGGTGTGGTCCGTGACGAAAGTCTGACAATCGAAGATCTGATGAAGGACGGGGTAGGCCGTTTCAAAAACCCCGACCTTCAACCAGTGAAAATTTTGGAGTGCAAGCAATTGCACTCCAAATCGATAGATGGTAAATTTTACCAATCGGACTCATTTCGCGTGACTTTTGCCGGATCTGCACTTCCAAATTATTTGGTAGTGAGTGGAGTTCGTCTACCTGTTCGGCTGTATGTACCGCGGGTAATGCATTGTAAAAGCTGCAAACAGCTAGGTCATACGGCAACCTATTGTTGCAACAAACTGCGATGCGGCAAATGCGGAGAGGCCCATGAGGACGATCTCTGCAGAAGAGCAGTGGAAAAGTGTTGCTACTGCGGGGAGAATCCTCATGATCTTTCGGTGTGCCCTACGTACATACAGCGTGCGGAGAAATTGAAGCGATCCGTGAAAGAACGTTCCAAACGTTCTTATGCGGAAATCTTAAAAAGAACCACTCCATCGACCCCTGAGAACCCGTTTGCAATCTTGCCAGTTGAAGAGGATACCTCTGACGACCCAGGCGAAGGACCTTCCTACACACAGGTTGAAGGAAGCAGGAAAAGACAAAATCTGGCTTCTCCCAAGCTTCCTCGTAAAGGCCTCAGACTGTCCTCTTCGTCACAAAAGAACCAAACGGAAACAAAAAGTGCTGACTCAAAACCGAAGCAAACACCTCCTGGGTTAAAAAAACTTAGGGATGATAAGGAGTGCCCAGCACTTCCTGGGGCATCAAAAAACCCGAATGACCCCAAAGCACAACCAGAAAATCCAACAAACGCTGGATTATTGAAATTTTCTGATATCGTGGACTGGATATTAACAGCCTTTAATATTACTGATCCTCTGAAAAGCTTCCTAACTGCTCTACTGCCAACAGTAAGGACATTTTTAAAACAGTTGACTGAACAATGGCCCCTCCTTGAAGCGATCGTATCTTTTGATGGATAATTTACCACTGAGAATCGAAGATATGATCATTGTGCTTCAGTGGAATTGCAGAAGTATCATCCCAAAACTTGATTCTTTCAAACACTTAATACATACTCATAATTGCGATGTATTCTCCTTGAGTGAAATTTGGCTTACTTCTAACATCAACCTCGACTTCCATAATTTTAACATAATCCGCCTGGACCGAGAAGACTCTTATGGAGGGGTACTTTTAGGGATTAAAAAGTGCTATTCATTTTATCGTATTAACCTCCCCTCGACACCGGGAATTGAAGTTGTTGCTTGCCAAATTAATATTAAAGGCAAAGATCTATGTATAGCTTCTATCTACATTCCTCCCAGAGTCTCGATAGGGCATCGTCGGCTTGCAGACATCATAGAACTTCTTCCTTCACCGCGGCTGGTTTTAGGGGACTTTAACTCGCATGGTACAGGATGGGGCTGCTTATATGATGATAATCGTTCTTCGTTAATCCAAGATCTGTGTGACAACTTCAATTTGACAATTCTAAACACGGGAGAAATGACACGGAACCCTAGACCGCCAGCACAACCAAGTGCGCTGGATTTATCCCTTTGCTCGACTTCGCTACAGTTAGATTGCAAGTGGAAGGTAATCTGTGATCCTCACGGTAGCGATCACTTGCCGATCATAGTTTCTATCACCAACCGTGGAAGACCATCGGAAACAATCAATGTTTCGTACGATTTCACACGAAACATTGATTGGAAACGTTACGCGAGCTCGATATCTGAGAAACTAGAAACATCACAGGAGCTTCCTCCGGAGAAAGAGTATACATTTTTGGCTGGCTTGATTCTTGACACCGCAATTCAAGCTCAGACGAAACGAGTACCTAGCGCGCAAACTAGTATGCGTTCTCCCAACCCATGGTGGGACAAAGAGTGCTCAGAGCTGAAAACGAAAAAAGCTTCAGCCTTCATCTCGTTTAGAAAGAACGGAACTCCAGATAATTATCGGAAATACGCGGCGTTAGAATTTCAAATGAAAAGTCTGATTAAAGCTAAGAAACGCGGTTACTGGCGAAGGTTTGTTGACGGATTAACGAGAGAAACAGCAATGAGCACTCTTTGGAATACGACCCGTCGCATGCGCAATCGAAATCACGCGAACGAAAGCGAGGAATATTCTAACCGCTGGATATTTGATTTCGCTAAGAAAGTATGTCCTGATTCTGTTCCGGAACAGAAGATATCCCGCGTCGCGACATTGAATACAAACGAAACACCGTTTTCGATGGTAGAGTTCTCACTTGCGCTCTTGTAGTGTAACAATAGAGCCCCGGGGTTAGACAGAATTAAATTCAACTTGTTGAAAAATCTGCCCGACTCTGCAAAAAGGCGCTTGTTGAATTTATTCAACAAGTTCCTCGAGGGTAATATTGTCCCACACGAATGGAGAGAAGTGAGAGTTATTACTAGTCAAAAACCTAGAAAACCAGCCTCCGATCACAATTCGTATCGGCCGATTGCTATGCTTTCCTGTATTCGGAAATTGTTGGAGAAAATGATTCTCTTCCGTCTAGACAATTGGGTCGAAACAAATGGATTGCTTTCAGGTACATAATTTGGGTTCCGCAGGGGCAAAGGAACGAACGATTGTCTAGCGTTGCTCTCAACAGAAATTCAAATGGCATTTGCTCGTAAAGAACAAATGGCATCAGTTTTCCTAGACATCAAGGGGGCATTCGATTCAGTTTCCATTAACGTTCTATCTGAGAAGTTGCATCAGCATGGTCTTTCACCAGTTTTGAACAACTTTTTATATAATCTATTGTCCGAGAAACACATGCATTTTGAGCATGGTGATTTGACGACAAAGCGATTCAGTTACATGGGTCTTCCTCAGGGCTCATGCTTAAGCCTCCTTTTATACAACTTTTACGTAAATAACATTGATGAATGTATCAACACATCTTGCACGCTAAGACAACTTGCCGACGACAGTGTTGTGTCTATTATAGGACCCAAAGCTGCCGATCTCCAAAGACCATTGCAAGATACCCTCGACAACTTGTCGACATGGGCTTTTCAAATGGGTATCGAGTTCTCTACGGAGAAAACTGAGCTGGTTGTATTTTCAAGGAAGCGAGAACCTGCGCAATTACAGCTTCAACTAAGGGGTGAAACCATAGCTCAGGTTTTCACATTTAAATATCTCGGGGTCTGGTTCGATTCCAAAGGTACCTGGGGATGTCACATTAGGTATTTGAAACGAAAATGCCTGCAGAGAATCAATTTCCTTCGTACAATAACCGGAACTTGGTGGGGCTCTCACCCAGGAGACCTGATCAGGTTGTACAAAACGACGATATTGTCAGTAATGGAATATGGATGTTTCTGTTTCCGCTCCGCTACGAATATTCATTTCATTAAACTGGAAAGAATTCAGTATTGTTGTTTACGTATTGCCTTGGGTTGCATGCAATCAACCCATACGATGAGTCTTGAAGTGCTGGCGGGCGTCTTACCGTTGAAAAACAGGTTCTGGGATCTCTCATATCGACTGCTAATACGATGCGACATTTTGAATCCGATGGTGATAGAAAACTTTGAAAAGCTCGTCGAGCTTAATTCACAAACCCGTTTTATGTCCTTGTATTTTGACTACATGGTTCAGAATATAAATCCTTTTACGTTTGTTCCCAATCGTGTTCATTTTTTGGATACTTCTAATTCTACTGTGTTTCTCGACACATCCATGAAAGAAGAAATTCGTGGAATCCCGGATCCTGTACGCCCTCAAGAGATCCCAAAAATTTTTAATAATAAATTTAAAGAAGTCGACTGTAATAAAATGTTTTACACTGACGGATCATATCTAGACGGGTCCACTGGCTTCGGTATATTCAATGTAAATTTCACCGCTTCCTATAAACTCAGTGATCCAGCTTCAGTTTACGTCGCAGAACTAGCTGCAATTCAGTATACCCTTGAGATCATTGACACTCTGCCCACAGATCACTACTTCATTGTATCGTACAGTCTCAGTTCCATTGAGGCTCTCCGTTCAGTGAAGCCTGGAAAGCACTCACCGTATTTCCTGGGGAACATACGGGAACAATTGAGTACTTTATCTGCAAATTCATGCCAGATTACCTTGGTTTGGGTCCCCTCACATTGTTCCATACGGGGCAATGAGAGGGCGGACTCGTTAGCCAAGGTGGGCGCACTAGAAGGTGATATCTATGAAAGACCAATCCGCTTCAATGAGTTTTTCAGTTGCTGTCGTCAGAAAACTCTAGCTAGCTAGCAGAATACATGGAATAGTGGAACTCTGGGACGATGGTTACACTCAATAATCCCACACGTATCGACGAAAGCTTGGTTCCGGGGGTTAGACGTGAGCCGAGACTTTATTCGTGTAATGTCAAGGCTCATGTCTAATCATTATATGTTCAGCGCGCATCTCCGTCGTGTGGGGCTCGCTGAGAGTGGTGTCTGCGTTTGCGGTGAGGGTTATCATGACATCGAACATGTTGTTTGGACATGTGTCGAGTATTGTGATGCCAGGTCCCAACTCATAGGTTCCCTTCGGGCCCGAGGTATACCACCCTTCGTACCAGTCCGCGACGTCTTGGCAACTCGAAATCTTCCTTATATGACTCTCATCTATAACTTCTTGAAAACTATCAATGCTCAAATTTAGTGCTCTCCCTATCTCTTTCTCGTCTACAGCTCTACCGCACTCTTCTTTACGTTGCTGGAAGTATGGCCTGTGTAAACGATGCTTCGGAGCATGCACCTGCCTTGAACTGACTGAGTTGCTGGAAGCTACCCAAAAACGTCACATCAACGTCAGAACACACCAACGAAGCATCCCAATCCAGAATAATCTCTTCATTGCTACAAGCTGAAAAACATGAAGATTCATCGAACGCAAAATGTGTCTAAAAGATGTATGCCACAAACCAATGATGTATTCAAATTTCAATTCAATACTGTGTAGGTCCCACCCTCCCTATGTCCCCTTACTAACTGGGGAGTATGCCGCCCCGTAATACGGCATCCCTTTCTCTCTCCCTAACAACAAGACAATCGGCCACGTTAAGCTAAAGCAAATGAGCCTAATAAAAATTTTATTCGAAAAAAAAAGTTCACTTGATTTCGGCGTAAGCTTTTTGTTGCTTAAAGGTACAGGTGGAAAATCGCACAACTTGACAATACGAACATGTAAAGTTCTGCAAGAACTCGGTGCTTAAAATATTCGACAAATATTTGACAATTTAGAAGTACAGAACAAGTTCAAAATGAACTGCTGCTGAACAGTATGCATGGAACTAGCTGAATAATCTATTCCAGAAACTTAGAAGTTCGTTCAATCGCGTCGCGTGAACTTTCAAGAGTGTTATTCAAAAAAAAGGAAATTGTAATGTTATTCTTGAACCTCGTAGCCTGCCTGAGCCGACTCGTTCCTTTGATTCGAACTTATAGTAACTTGAGAACTCGCACTAGAATCGGAGTTATTTCAAACAAATTGTGGTTTTTCACATGAACTCAAACATAAGTCATCAGTTTCACGTTCTCTCGATCGAGTTCAGGCGTGAATCCGTTCGATTCGTTTTCTCTCGCACGAATCCAAACAAAAACCCATTTCCATTCGTGTCCTCTCGTTCGAAACCAGACATGAATCCTAACGAATCGTGTCCTCTCGCACGAATTCTAACAAAAATACATTTGATTCGTGTCCTTCGCACGAATTCAAGAATAAATCTTTTTGATTCGTACTATCTCGCACGAATTCTAAACAAGAAGTTGCACACTTAAATTTTATAGCTGAGTCTCGGCAAAAATATGCCGAGATTCGCACAGCCGAGTAGTCAGCAATCATATCGGCAAAAATAAAATTACTGAGCGTCTCGGCACCCTCAAATTTGACAAACGTCAAATATTGCCGAAATCGTCAGCATAAGATTTACTGTTTGCAAGGGGCAAATCACTCTAAACTTTGTCTGAGCTCAAAAAAGTTTTACCGGGAGTAAAAAAGTTTAGCAGGGATTTCGCTGGATTAGAATGGGATTAGAGAAGTTTAGCCGAGATCTGGAAAAGCATTATTTTGACATAAGAAGCTGTAAACGTGGGAGCAGAGATGCCAGATATTTTCATAGAAAATCTGTGTTGCTTTGTATAAAAAATCTGTATTTATCTGTATTCACTAATGAAAGGAAATTTCGAAAATTAAATGATGTATAAAGATGTTATTCCATTAGATTATTGTTATAGATGCACTGGCAGATGCAAGGAGAATTCCTTTATATCGTAAGTCCTTGCCGCACTGACAAGAACATTCAACGACGAAATTCAATTGTTTTTGTTATCAACCACAATTGAATTGTAAATCCATATACTTTTTTCGTTTGAAAATGATGACTTGGAATTCAAACGCCCAATACGCAACGTCAAGTCAGGTCATACAACTTTTCAGTCTGACAATAAAGTTTCATGACGCCATGACTTCCATGAACATCAGTTCAAATTGGTTTCAAATTATGATATAAATGTATTTCAGCGTTCATCATTAAACAGCTGTACGAAAAAAAATTCATTTTAATATGGGCAATAAAACACGCTCAGACGGAAAATTTCATTATTTCTTTCTTACTTTTTGTGGTATCTGTATAAATCTGTATTTAATTTGAGAAATCTGTATAAAATCTGTACTCTGTATTATATCTGTATGCCCATGTAAAAATCTGTATAATACAGATAAATCTGTATAAATGGCATCTCTGCGTGGGAGCTCGAATGACAGATACACTTCAAACAAGATTAGCCAAAACTAGGTTGGAATAGTTTTAAATTACCCAAACTTATCTAGACTAGTAGGGATTAAATGAGATTAGAGAAAATTATTTTGGAATGACATGAGTTTATTAGTATGAGATTGTCTAGAGTTTAGAGTGATTTGCCCCTTGTACCTAATACACTTCAATCGGAGTGATGTACACTCTTACCAGCCGCTACCTAATTTTGGGTCAAAACCTACCCAAAATCAACTAAAGTGCATCTCCCCAATTTTGGGTAACGAGTGATGACCTCAAAATTTAGGTAACTGTAAGTTTAGTACAAATGTTATGCCATAACAAAGCACGCTACCCATTTTTACCGATCAACTCAAAGTTTGAGTAGGTAACGACCTAATTTTGGGTAGCTTATAGAAGAGCTCGACAATGAGTGATTTCACCTAAAAAAATAGGTAGAAATGATTTTCAGTGTAAACAATTTGAAAACTGTAGAAAAAGTACGTTTCATTTCCCACATTAAAATTCACTGGTAACAATACAAACAGCATAATCGTATTGCAAACTTAACGCAATGTCGTCGTTGCCAAGGCTTCGGCCATGGAATCAAAAATTGTCATATAGATAGACGGTATTTGAATTGTTGTAAATCGCATTCGAAAGACGTTTGTCCAATGAATGAAACCATTGATAAATTTTCATGTTCAAATTGCGATGGAAATCATAAATCCAATTATTTGAAATGTCCTGTCAGGGAATTAATTTTAAACGCTCGTTCGCTTAGACAACGAGTCAAATCAACGACCTTAAATGTACAGAACATACCTGAAAATCAAAAAACCGTTACAAATGCCACGCCTAATTCTTCTAAGGCACTTATTTCTTAGAATTTAAAAAAAAAACCGGGTACGCCCATTCGTCTTCTAACGAAAACAATTTATTGACAGGTAGATCGATCTCGTCATCATCTTCTTCTAATGTCAGTTATGCTAGTATAACAGGTAGAAATCTACCACTTAATTCTTCTAATGTAAATAATCAAAACACAGGACCGCCTTGCAGTTCATCTTCTAACGAAAACAATTTATTAATAGGTAGATCGGTCATATCATCTTCTTCTAATGGCAGTCTACCTACAAATATTCCTTCAATGCCATTCGCATCTTTAAATGGCGACATAACTGAAAATAAAATGATCTACCTACAAGATCAACTTTTTCAAAAGATCATCCGAATGAATTCGACTTCATCACTTTTTGAAGCATTTCAAATCGGATGGAAATTTGCAAATAATAGTATAATGAATTTAAAATTTAACAGTGACGTTAAATAATTATTTGAATACATTAAATTGGAATGCTCGATCTTTGAAATCGAGTGAAGATGAATTTTATAATTTTCTCAAATTTCACAAAATTCATATTACCATTGTGACAGAAACTTTTCTTAAACCTAATGTCAAATTGAAAAGTAATCCACATTATGTGGTTCATCGATTTGATAGGTTTACTGGAATGGGTGGTGGAGTTGATTTTTTCGTCCAACGGCAAATTAAACATCGAATTTTACCTTCTTTCAATACTAAAGTTATTGAAAGCTTGGGAATCTAAGTTGAAACCATTCATGGAATTTATTTCATCGCTGGAGTATAGTTGCCATTCCAATGCACCGGTGAACAAATAAATTTCTTTAAAAGCGATTTGCAAAAACTCACAAGATATCGACCGAAATTTTTCGTAATAGGGGACTTAAGGTGAAATGTAGCGGAATGCGAAAATCGCGTTTTTGATCAATTATTCAAAAACTAGACCGATTTTAGAAAAACCAAAAACACTTAAGTTTTCGAAATCAAATTTATCATAACTAAGTATTCTTAGAATTTTGAAATTTAGCTTTGCCGAGCCGTAATTGGTTTTTGAAATGTATAAACGGTAACTGTTCCGTTCCACGGGGATGATTTTAGAACTGAAAAGTAGTGTTTGTAGCAGAATTTCACAAAGAATCTGAAAATGCAACTCAAAATTATAAAATATTAGCTAAAACAACCGAAATTTGAAAAAGTTTACACAAACTTTGCCGCATTTTTTTTATTGCTTGCGCGCTGCTGTTTCGTATTGAGGTGGTGTGAGAAATGCACGGTGGGCACGGTGGCATTATATCGTGAGCAAAAATTACATGTAAAATTATGACGCGAATTTATGCAGCATTGGGTTTTGTGTTGAAATAAAAACGAGTTGAATACAATAAAATGGGTATTGTAAGAAATTGTTTATTTTCTAAGTAACTGTCATTTATAATGCTAATAATGTCCAATTCTGTTGAGTTCAATGCATTGATGTTGCTGAAGCAATAAAACTTGGCTGTGTGATATCGTATAACAGGTATTATTTTAGATTGTAGCAATTTTTATAGCAAAACTATAACTTCATATAACTTCATCATTGACAAGCTACTGAATGAAATACAAACCAAGTATTATCGTGATATAAACAATGTGATAAACATTGATAAACAACAGACATATACATGGTTATCAAGTTGGTTAATACATATACATATAACCTCATGTTAGTCATTCATAATTACTCATGATTTATAGCTCTAGTGTAAGAGTAATCACTAACAATAACGATTGTATTAGCATATATTCAACGTGTGAAGGATTCAAAATCCATTACGTTCAGTCTTTTTTACAAGCCAATATAACGAGAGGTAAACCCACTGCGCTCAATCATCGAAAAAAGTTCTTGTTTCTATGTGTCCGTTTTTCTTGGTATGCTTTGTGCGACGGTTCGTTCAACTGAAGCGGATAAAATTTTGCGCGCATTTTATTACGCTACATTTCACCTTAAATGCTAAGCATGTCCAGTGGAATTGTAGACAAAATAACAGTAATGGTAAAATACTTCATAATCAACTCTCAGCTGGTTACTTCACAGTTCTTCATCCCAGTAATGCGACTTGTTTCTCTTCCGTGAAAAACCCGTCTACAATTGATCTGGTTCTAACATTTGTAGTGAACCGATTACACAAGCTGGCTTTGACTCAGATCATCTTCCTGTAACATTCAGACTTTCCAACGAAGCTATAATTAACCCAATTAGTTTTATATTCAACTATCATAGAGCTAATTGGTTGGATTACAGATCTCACATTGAAAATCATGTGGAACATGAAACTATTTTAGAAAATTCTGCGGACATCGACACAGCAATTGATAATTTGAATCATTACATTATCGAAGCTAGAAATCTTTCAGTTCCCAAAGCTCAAACTAAATTAAATTCTCCTATCATCGATGACAATCTTCAACTGCTCATTCGGTTTAAGAATGTTCGTCGACGACAATATCAACGTTCTTGTGATCCTGCTTTGAAAAACATAGCTAAGGATTTACAAAAAGAAATTAAACATAGATTTACTCTTTTGGGAAATGAAAATTTCGCTAAAGAAGTTGAACAAATTAAACCATATTCTAAACCCTTCTGGAATCTTTCTAAGGTTCTTAAGAAACCTCAGAAACCAATTCCTGCTCTCAAGGAAGGAAATCAAATACTTCTTACAAATGGCGAAAAAGCTCAAAAACTTGCTCAGCAGTTCGAGAGTGTCCACAATTTTAATTTGAACGTTGTGAGTCCTAATGAAAATGAAGTCTCACTGAAATACGATCATATTTCAACCCAAGTGTTATCACAAGATGACATTATTGAGACGAATTTTTATGAAATTAAATCAATTATTAGGAAACTTAAAAACATGAAGGCTCCTGGTAATGATGGAATTTTTAATATTCTTATTAAAAACCTTCCCGATGTTGCCTTGAGACTGTTGGTTAAAATTTTCAACATGTGTTTTTCATTAGCTTACTTCCCAAAAAGATGGAAAAACGCTAAAGTAATTCCTATCCTCAAACCTGATAAAAACCCAGCAGAAACATCAAGTTATCGACTAATTAGCATCTTTTCTTCTATCAGTAAACTTTTTGAAAAAATTATCTTGTTGAGAATGATGTCTCATATGTTATAAATGAGACTTCAATTTTTTTACCAGAGTAGTTTGGATTTCGTCATGAACATTCAACTACTCATCAACTTGTCAGGGTAACGAACATGATAAAAGCAAATAAATCTTCTGGGTTATCCACTGGAGTTGCTCTTCTAGACATAGAAAAAGCATTCGACAGTGTTTGGCACAAAGGTTTAATAGCAAAAATGTCTGATTTCCAGTTTCCTATTTATTTGATCAAAATGATTCCAAATTATTTAATTGATCGTACTCTTCAGGTTAGCTATTAGAATTGTAAATCTGAATTGCTACCCGTACGAGCAGGTGTTCCGCAGGGTTCGAGCGTAGCTCCAATCTTGTATAATATTTTCACTCTTGATCTTCCAAATCTACCCGTTGGTTGTCAGAAATCGCTATTCTGTGACGACACAAGTCTGTTAGCCACGGGTAGAAATCTAAGAGTGATCTGCAGTCGCCTACAAAGAAGTTTAAATATTTTCAGTGATTATCTGTCAAAATGGAAAATTAAACCAAATGCAGCAAAAACACAATTAATTATCTTTCTTCATAAGCCAAAAGCTTCTTTTCTTAAACCAAACAATAATCACATTCTCAAACTGAATGGCTTGGAATTGACATGGTCTGAACAAGCTAAATACTTAGGTTCAACATATGACAAAAAAACTCACTTTCAAGCTCTGTCTAAAAAACAAATTGTTAATTTACAAACAAATTTTCAGGCCAGCCATGCTTTATGCAGTACCAATTTGGTCAAGTTGTTGTTCCACCAGGAAGAAAACGCTTCTAAGGATTCAGAATAAAATTCTGAAAATGATTTTGAAGCGTTCTCCCTGGTTTAGTTACACAGACTCACAACTTAAGAACCATTAGATGTAATGTCACATAATATTATAAGCAAATTCCGACAAAAATCGATGCAATCTTCAATTGAATCGATTCGCTCTCTGTATTAGTATACTAACTTAATATAAGTTCCTTTTCCCCATTACACAACACAAGTAGGTTTAGAATTTGCCCTACACAAAAAATCTCAGAATTGCGGAAGCAAATGATGTCCTCATGGTAATAACCAAATCATATATATAAAAAAGGGCTGAAAAGTCACCACTTGTGGCTGAAAACCCAATTTAAATCTTAATAATTTAATTTCAACTCATATTCCAATAAATAGTTATTTTTAAAAAAAGGCGCGTTTGCCTTCCTCGTGTTTTGAAAGCTCACAGCTCAAAAATCTGGGGAAGGATTTATATAATCTAACTACCAATAGAATTGAAATTTTTCAACTTGAAGTTTTTCAATAATACACTATTGAAAAATTTGTCTGATTTGACAGCACCAGCCAATCATGACAGCACCAGCCAATCAGAACGCATTCTGAGGAAGAAAACAAAATATCTGCTGCTGTACATCAAATCGTTCGAGAAAAATGTTCCGAACAGTGCTTAATATCGTATGAATTTCACAATCTGGTCCTTCTGAAAGGCAGAAATGAATCCCGTACAGTATCCTGATAGTTTCTTTCAATGAAATATACAATTCCGAAATGAAATAATCGGCATCAAAATTCTATTAGGGACTATTTGTGTGCCCGTTGGAACCGCCCATTTGTGAAAAAGCTACACTGAAAACCATTTCTACCTATTTTTTGAGGAGAAATCACTCATTGTCGAGCTCTTCTATAAGCTACCCAAAATTAGGTCGTTACCTACTCAAACATTGAGTTGATCGGTAAAAATGGGTAGCGTGCTTTGTTATGGCATAACATTTGTACTAAACTTACAGTTACCTAAATTTTGAGGTCATCACTCGTTACCCAAAATTGGGGAGATGCACTTTAGTTGATTTTGGGTAGGTTTTGACCCAAAATTAGGTAGCGGCTGGTAAGAGTGTACAAACAAAATCACGTAAAAAAAATCTCTCAAGTAAAATTGATTCAGTTTGACATCGATCGGCACTGCGAGCGGAAGTGTCGCGATTCGTTCACAAATCCAGTTTCACTTCAAACAAGAGCTGCTTTAATCAAAATACAACGAAAAGTGAAGAACCTTTGGAAACATTAGCAAAAACAGCCCTTCTATTGGTTCCAAATGTTTTTAAAAGAACTATCAGAATTACTTATGTGTTAAAATATGCTAATCGGAAGTGAATAATCAGTTTAGTGTAGGTCTAGTCTGATAGATTCTAATTAGAAAAAACTCGAATTTTTCTCTTGGTTAGATTTGTATTGAAAAATTAACCTATTGGTGGCAATATTCTAGCCTCGTAATAATACATCGATGATCGTTTCTAATTCTAGTAGTGAAGAAGGGGATAGTTTAAACAATTTACACAATTGATCCACTAACTGTCAGTTTTATTCGTATTCACGACATCCAGCTATGTCTCTGACATTACCCACCCGTACATTTTTTGCTCGTCCAGGTCACCTTTTCGGAGATGGAGATGAGCTTTTTTTCGCTCACTAACCCAACAATGAAGGTCTTGTTTTGTCTCGGGTGCCAAATTTCCTCGGTACGCCACTGGACCCAGATCATCCTCATCCCATGACGCTTGCAAATTAAGAAGTGTACTTTAACGGGCCGCGGTTATTACATTCGTTGAAAGTATTAGGTATTACATTCGTTGAAAGTATTAGGTATCTCATAAATTTTACCATCAATAGCACCCCGTTTGGCCAGGATGTCCGCTTTCTCATTACCCGAAATGGAGCAATAAGCTGGGGCCCAAACTATTGTAATTTGGTAGTTATTGTTCAATATGTCGTTCAGATACTGTCTTATTTTGTCCAAGAAAAACGGTACATTCTTGTCAGCTCGAACGAATGGCTTCAATTGTACTCAGACTATCTGTAAAGAGGAAATAATGGTTTGGAGATAATGTGACGATTACACTCGAGCCATAATGCACAGATGCCCCTCTTCAATTCGTGATCCGTTCTTGCAAAACATTTTCTCAGAGTCAATATGTCTAAACTTACTGGAAAATATTTTTAGAATTTCCATCGAGCGTAGGTCATCCGGGATTCCACGCACTTCCCGCTGCATGGACGTGTCGAAAAATAAAGTTAAGTCAGAGACATTTAGGAGGCTGACACGGATAAGAATATATATTGAGTAATCATTGCATGTGTCGAATGCATGCAGCCTAAGGCAATTCGTAAACAACGATACTGAATTTGCTCAAGTTTGATAATATGAGAGTTTGCGCAACGAAAGCAAACGCATCCATATTCCATCACTAAAAGTATCTTTATCTAATACAATCCGGGTAAGACCCCCCCCCCCCTAGGATCCTATTATTGTTCGTAGAAAATTCACTCTTTGTTGCCATTTCTATCAGATACCTAATGTGTCCTCCCCACGTGCATTTGAAATCAAACCACACCCTGAGGTATTTGAAAGTCAAATCATTTTTTCCATTATATTATAATTTGAATTCAAAGAAATTTTTATTTGAATCAGCGCCTATTTTCATTTATTTTTGATTCCAATACACTTGATATTCACTTCAAAACAAATAATTTTTGTTTCTACACGCAAAGAAATAAATAAAGTGAATATTCATTTCAAATATATTTTGCTTCGAATTCAAATATATAGTTTTTAATTTGGATCTAATTTCATTTCACTTGGAATCAAAAAAAAATTGTTATTTGATTCAAAACAAACAAGTTTTGTTTCTACAATTCTGCTTTCGTGTGATTGTGTGTAGATTCAACGATATATTTTTTTAAATTCATTAAATTGTTATTTAAAACAAATTTCTGAAATCAATAAAAAATATGTACTTGATATAAATAATTAAACACTTTGAATTTAATTTATATTTATTATTTCAATAAATTTACATCACAGACTAACAGACAGGACACTCAAATTTGATTCTTCAATCATTTTAACGGTCATTTCGAATATTCCATTATTTGGGACAGTACTCACATGTGTCATGATGGCGCCACGTTACCCTATCAAAAACATCATGTCTGTCATCTAGACTGTCTTTATTTTTTTCATTTACCAACAGAGTTGCCATTCATACAGAATTACCTGTAATGTATTAATTTGTATACGTCCATGCGAATTTCATGCAGGATACAGATTTAATACATATTGCCAAAGATAAACTGAAGATTACAATGTTCCATACGTTTCATTGAAAAATGTTGGGTCAGTAATCGTGAACCAGTTGGTTCAGTAATAATGTAATTTTATTGACCCTCCGTTAACAAGCGTCGACTAGTTCCGACAAAATGCCATGGAAACAATACAAGTTAGAAAGGAAGCACACATATGTTTACATTCAGCATATAATGATTTCTTGCCACAACTGATGCTTCATGGGATGAGGCTATAACAAACTAAATAAATTCTAGACAATGGTTCTAAGTAGTTTTCACTTTCTTATTCCAAGAATCACTGATATAAAGCGAAATTTCTCAATATCGTTCATACTGTAACTTGATATTTTTCCAAACATAAACAATCATTGTCATAGTTACGACGCATCTAGTGATCAGACACTTGTTGTTTTGGTTCAAAATACTCAAATTGACAGTGAACCGAGCTCATCGAGGGGTCCTATTCAAATGATACCTAAGAAATCGCAGACTACTCTATCTTGAGTTTATCTTTGATATTGCCTAAACTATATACATAATTGCGCCTACTTCTCATCCTCCAACTCAATAAAAAATCGAACCCGTTTTGTTACAATATTTACTTGCTTCTGGTCTGCCGCCACTTAATTTCGGGTGAAAACTACCAACACAATAAAAAATAGTCTAGATGAACAAATTTGAGTCGAATAAATGGTTACCCTCCAACATCAAGAAAAAGTTAAATATATTATCAACGTAATCCAATAAATCATTGTGACGATTCATTTTCAAATATTTTGATGAAATCAGGCATCCCTGCAAGCAGCTGATCGGTGTTGACAAACGAGGGGAAACCAACTAGTAAAAAAACTTTTACATAACACAAGGGGTGTACAGATAGTAAATAGTTCGCGCAGTACAATATAGGTGGAACTAGTGCATCACGAAAAATAATTTTTATTAGAATTTACTCATACTGTCATGTCTGTTAGTCTGTGTTTACATTTTCTTAAAAATAATTTTCCATCTATTTTATGCAGATTAACCGGATAAATATCTAGATTGTCTATTTTGTCTAAAATTCTCCTCTTGGTAGCTCTTTTCACTTCGAATGACTGCAAATGATCATGAAACTCACGAGATTCCATACAGAAGCAAATCAACATTAGTTGTTCATTGCTATCTAAAATTATTTTATCCATCTTGTAAATGCTGATAAGGTTGCCACATTAAATGTAGAAATAAATGTTGTTTTTGAAAATCATTCCGTTCTTTTTAAATCGGTCTACGTATTGTAAAGTGCTTTTATCAATCATGTTGAAATTACTCAACAGTTCTTTGTAATCTTCATGCAGTGGATCCTCGACTTCCTTCCGTTCAATAATTTTTAATAACTCTATTGTGAAACCGTTCTCTGAAATTGATACAAATATTAGTTCCCTGTAAATACATAAATCGTAATATACCTTACCTATAAAAGTATTCATTATGGTATCACACAATCCGAAGGATTTCAAAAGAACAAATAGTTCAAAATGGTTGACTGCTTCGAAACTTATCACTTCCTCGAATGTGTCCATTTTATCCGTTTGAATGATGTGGCAAAATGGCCGGTACACGCAAAATTAAAACTCAGCAATATTAGTGTAGAATATATCATAATTAACTAGTGTCAAAATTTGATTTAATGGTAAAATTTGAAAAACAATATTCTCTGTCATTTGATTCACGAACGAAAAATTTTACTCCACATTCATGAATTTGAATCTAAGACTAAGACTAAGAGTATATTTGTTTCAGTTGAATTCAAAAGCCAAAAAAATTAATTCAAATCTGTACTACCCCATATTTGATCCAAATATATTTAATGTACTGTAACAAGCATTTGAATCAAATAAATTTTTTATTTGATTCAATAAAATTTTCAAACTTTGAATCCATACCTTAATATATTCAAATCTAATATGCATTGCAACACAAAATTTTATTCAAAGAGAGTTTTATTAGAGTCAAATTTCAAATCAAAAATAGTTTTTTTTTTATTTAAACAAAATTTTGAAGTTGATTTAAAGATTCAGTATATCAGAATCTAATGTGTTCTATTTCTCTGCGTGTATGCTCTGTTTTTTTTCCGCAGAGAATTGGATATGAAACGGACAAATCATCTAAAGTATCTTTCTCAGTCGTTCGTACCGCACGCGTATAGCACTTGGCTCCTAGAAATTTTTTCTGGCTATCTAGAGTTTCATTGTTTCAAAGCCTTAGTCTTTTTCAAGGCTACCTGAATCACTAACAGTCTTTTTAAAGACTAGCAATTAGGCAGCCTTTCTCAAGGCTATACAAAGCGTGATTTTCTAATATAATCAGTCTTTATTAAGACTACTACAAAATCAGTCTTTATCAAGACTTTTCCAAACTAGGAGTCTAATCGAAGCCTAATTTAGCCTAGTTATTTTGATTTCAAATTTCATTCATTTCAAAAATGCCTGCATCCAACCGGAAAGCAACAAGCCTAAGGCTAAAAATAATTCAATACGAAATAAATCACAATCCGTTATTCAACATTTTGCTAATAACATTCACGATCTTATACAATCTGAATGTAAAGATAAAAGACAACGACGGATTTCCCTTCCGTTGATTCTATGCCGTCTAACAATATTTACGAGATTCTTCCTGAATCCGATTGTAGCGACATAGAAGAAAATTCTTCAAAAATTCCCTAAATGGACGCTTGTCGTTCTGGGAAGAAACAACAATCTATGCCACCAGTGACGGTGATGATTTCCGACTTCAAACATTCCGTACTGAGCTTTCTACTTTTCTCCCGGAAGTAAAAGTCTCATTTAAAATCGGACGAAGAGGAGAATGTCGAATCTTTGTTGATGGATTGAAATAGTACGAGCGTCTTATCCGATATTTGTCCGAGAAATTTCATAAATTTTATTCATATGATATAAAATTAGATAGACTCTTCAAGGCTGTCTGGAAAGGCTTATTAAATGACCAAAGTACTGATGAAATTATAAATGAACTAAAAAAATTGCTCGGTTTTGCACTTCTCAAGTAATACTTATGAAAAAAAAGAGCGAATGGTACTTCTAAACCACGCTCTGGAATTTCCCATGAACTTTACCTAATACACTTCAATCGGAGTGATGTAAACAATTTGAAAACTGTAGAAAAAGTACGTTTCATCTCTCTCATTGAGAACATTATAAACGGCATAATGCTATTTCAAACTTAACGCAATGTCGTCGTTGCCAAGGCTTCGGCCATGGAACCAAAAATTGTCATTTGGATATACGGTGTTTGAATTGTGGTAAATCGCATTCGAAAGACGTTTGTCCAATGAATGAAACCACTGATAAATTTTCATGTTCAAATTGCGAGGGAAATCATAAATCCAATTATTTGAAATATCCTGTCAGGGAAAAAATTTAAACGCTCGTTCGCTTAGACAACAAGTCAAATCAACGACCTTAAATTTACAGAACATCTGAAAATCGAAAAACCGTTACAATTGCCACGCCTAATTCTTCTAAGGCACTCATTTCTTCGAATTTAAAACAAAAAACAGGTACGCCTTCCAATTCGTCTGCTAACGAAAACAATTTATTGACAGGGAAATCGACCTCGTCATCATCTTCTTCTAATGACAGTTACGCTCTGGTAGACAGGTAGACAACTACCTCTTAATTCTTCTAATGCAAAAAATCAAAACACTCAAAATCAAAAAATCAAAGCCTTCCAGTTCATCATCTAACGAAAACAATTTATTAATAGGTAAATCGGCCAAATCATCTTCTTCTAATGGCAGCTACACTAGTGTTTGAACTGAGGCGTGATCCTTCGATCCGGCAGGTATATCTTAGCGTGATGCTCTTGCACGCTAAGCGCTACCTGTTGGCAGATCAGATCAGTTCTGTATTTCTATCGGCAGCTCGAGACTGACAGAAGTGGCCACTTCGAATCAGCTAGAGTAAAATCTTGACTCTTGCTACCAGCCTCTCCACTAATGCCAGCTTGTGACAAGAGATTGTAAGAGGGGACGCTTCGGAGCCGATTGTAGGCCATATAAATATGGTCTTCCGCGGTTTATCGGCCAGAGTCCAGCTTATGGAAAATGGTTTGTAACTAAACTCAGCCTATTTCAGTGAGCAGAGAGTGAGAAAGGCGCTTCCAACCAATTCCATCCGACACTAAAATCAGCTAGTCATGATTCTCTCACTGGAGACAAAAGACAATAGCTGTATAGCATCAAATTGAAGAATGAAGGTGATATTCACTACACGCGAGATATGTCCAGGGTGAACAAGACTTAGACTTATACTCGTTTATTAACAATTTCTTGAAGATATTTATGATCGGAAAAGTGTTTCGTCGAGTGAAAATGTTGCGCAAAATATTACTGTATTCTTTTTTCGTCCTGTATCGGTTTACCCGCTTCCCTAGCTCACGCATACGCGCGCGTCTAGTTTACATTATTTCTGCCTGTTTATCTCGGCCGGCATTTGTTTACCTCCTACATAGAATCGTCTATAAGGCCCTAGCGCGCAGCTCTGTAAAATCGATCCTGCCTGTGTGCATATGCTGATCCTTGTTCGGACGGAACGGAAAGGATTTATTACTATGGAAAATAAACATGAGACTTAATCTGGGGTAAACAATTCCAGTTTTATTATCTGGTGGTTGAGCGTTTTTCTGCTAAATTGAAATGTTCGATCGCGTTTTGAAATCCTGGATTTGATCTTGTCGAAATGAAAAGTAACTTTGCTAATTTTAAGCCGTGCTGGAACATTCTGGTCCCAGTAATTCTTTACTTCAATAAGGGTGAAAACACGAGATTAAAGTTTGTTTTGTTGTATATTTCAACTTCTGTGCTTGATATACACCCTCATTCTTGTTTACGGCCGTATCGACTATTCGTACGAATGCATACTTTCAAACGTATGCAAATAAGCTATTCTTGTTTTCACTCGAATCGCACACGAATACGCTAAAGAGTGTTGCTGCATCGGTACACTTTTTCGAACCAATTCTAAGCAACAAAGAAGTGTCAGATGGGCAAAATAAACAAAAACAATCTATGTTAAATTTTCATTTGCAGGCATTTTTATTTTAAAAGGATGATTGTAATATGACCATGTAACATTAAACCTTTCACACATCCCAGACCATGTAACATTAAATCTTTCACACATCCCAGACCATGTAAAATATTCAAAAGTAAATCTTTCCCACACTTCAGACCACACGCACTTGACAAATTTCCATAAAACACGTACTCGACAAATTTCCATTTGACACCAAGTCACGAAGCCCAGAAACCCACTTGAAATATAAACTTCACCTACATAAGACAATTAAATTGTCAGCACTTACTTCAACCCAACGAAAAATATCGCATTTATACAACAAACGTAAACACGGAAACTTGAGCATCAAATATCAACTAAAAACAATTCAGTTATGTCATTTCCCCGCTTCTCCACTTTCCACACCTCTACACCTCTCTCAAACAGTGCCATATGGCATGACCTAGAATAACGGTAACCCAGGAAAAGACACTGACTCGAACCGACACTCACGAGAGTTAAACCTGACTACTCTCAACCTCCCCTCTCCGCATCACACTCACACACTTGTCTAGAAACATTACTCACTCTCTCTCTTACTCAAATAGATTACAATGACCGAGACACGTCATTGGTTAAATCAGACTTAAGCTACGCGTTCTAACTCCTCCCCCCGGATTTATAGCAATCCATACTGGAAATTTTAATTTAACAAAGTTAGGAGAGAATAGACTATAAAAGGATGATATTTAAATAAAGAAGACAGATTATGATTATGTTTGAAACCGTGCGTATTTATATTAAATGGCGACCGAGTGTTTTTCCGACCAGCGATTCCGTGGTGTGCAAGTGATAGAATTTCTTAATGATTCGCGGGAATTGAACTTGTGAAACAATTCGGTTTCAGTTAAAGTACTATTGACTGTTTTATACGTGCAAGTGATGGAATTTCTTAACGATTCTCGGGAATTGAACTTGTGAAACAATTCGGTTTCAGTTAAAGTACTATTGACTGTTTTATAAGTGCAAGTGATAAGGCAAGAAAAAAAAAAATTCGAAGAAATAAACTCTAACAATGATCAGGATTCAAAATTCGGAACAGTGCAAAAGTGCCTATATTTTTCCAAAGGAAGTTACTACTGCTTCAAAGAAATTAACTTATGAAATAGTTGCAAGCCTGTAAAAAGTGTTCCTGACATTCCACAGTGATGGCAACAAGCTCCAATTATCGGTGATTTGGTGAAGTGTGCGATTTGGCTTAAGTGGCTAAACAGAATACAAGAAATTGACTTATGAAATAGTTGCATGCCCGTAAAAAGTGTTCCTGGCATCCCACAGTGATGGCAACAAATTCCAATTATTGGTGATTTGGTGAAGTGTGCAATTCGGCTTTAGTGGCTAACAATAAACAGAATGCAATAACTGATAAACGAGTGTTTAATGATGAAAAGATGCAAGTGACGATCGTTATTATCGTTAGTTTGTTCGACTTCCGGTAATTGGTGCTCGTTTGATAGCAGTGAATAACCAGAAAACATCGTGCGACGCTAACTATGAACTACCGGAGAAATTCTGTGTGCAAACAGAATTAAAACAAAACCGTGTGTCACCAAGGAAGGATCCGCTACAACACGAAGAGACGACGACAACGCTCACACAGGAGTACCGGCAACATGAGGACGAAAAGGGAGTAAAACTAAGGTACTGTGCTTAAATTAGGAATTAGGGACAACTAGCTAGGAATATATCGAGTTGAGACAAAACAACATTTGTGAATAGGATTATGGGTTGGTTTTCGTCAGACGAAACCATCAATAACACAATAGCCTCCCCGACGAGGGAAACGGAAGGCATCGCACTCTGCGCGTTGGTAGGGATAGTAATAGGCTATCTGCTACTGAAAGGCCTACTAAAATTACACAAACAATATACGGAAAAGATAGCAGTCAAGGCCGCACGTCAGGTACAACTGACCAACGTTTAAATTTAGACTACGTACACAAACATTTTTAGGCGACAATGGAAAATTCTTATAACGACAAATGGCCTTTAACGGTCAAAGAGAAACTTAATGAAATTAAAATTCGTGTAGAGGAAAAACGCAAACAGGCGATTCCTGAAAAACACAAATGTGGTTATGCATGTATATTCATGTCCAGAAGACTACGCACTATATCTTATAATTGCGAAAGGAATGATTTTTTCTTTTAACAAAAAAAAAAAAAAATTTACATAACGATAAAAATAATATAATGTCCACTTAAAATACGATAAATTTTTATATAAACGTTATATATATATCCAAGCAAAAATGAAATGCAAAATTATAAGGAGCTAGAAAAACTCCACATTTATGTAAAAAAGTCTATAAACACGAAACTATCAGAAAAATTACTCGACGAAAAATTGAATAGATGCCAAGAATTAAAAACAGACCTTGAAAAATTTTTTACAAAAGAACAAGAAATTATCGACGACAAAACTTTCCACAACTTAGTAAAAAATACGAGACTGTGGACTGACGAAATTTGCGAAATAATAAAATTTAAACTCGCATGTATTAAAGCAACCAAAAACGACACAATGACCCAAACAACAACCCCGTTCGACTTACGTCAGGCGACGGCTCTTATACAACCTTACGATGGTTCTCCTGAGAACTTATACACGTTTATCGACTCAGCTAGATTGCTGAATGAGTTAGTTCTGCCAGACCACATGGCCATGGCAATAAAATTTCTAAAAACCAGACTGTCCGGAAAAGCCAGACAAGGCATTCCTGAAACAGTCAACACAATCGATAATTTGATACAACTAGTCGAGGAAAGGTGTAAAATCACGACCACCCCCGAAAGTATCATAGCAAAAATAAACACATTAAAGCAAAAAAACTCAATAAATAATTTTTGCGATGAAATTGAAACCCTCTGCACAAAACTAGAAAATACCTATGTCGAGCAAAATATCCCACTACCAGTGGCAAAATCAATGAGCACTAAGATAGGGGTAAACGCTCTAATAAAAGGGTGTAACAACACCGAATTAAAAATAATTCTCAAAGCTGGTAATTTCAGCAACATAAGAGAAGCAAACCAGAAAGCACAAGAATTGGGTACAGATGAAATAACCCACTCCCAAATAATGCACACACGTTTTGTTCAACAGCACCAACAACGTGTGAATAATTTTAATAGAGGGGCAAGACAATATAATGCACCCAGATATCCAGTGCAATACAATAGGTATCCACAAAAACAATTATTTCATAATAATAGAAATAATTATAATCATAATAATTTTAATAATAATTTCAACCATAACAATTTTAATGCAAATAATCAAGAATTCCGGCATGAAGGTAATATGCGGAATACAACAAATTACCGTGGAAGACCCCGCAGAGAAGGTCAATACCACGAAAATTTCCGAAGGAACGGAAATAACAGAATATTATTAACCAACGAGGAACAGATGGAAAATGCCTCACAAAATGAAACATTAAATATAATACCAAGTCAGTACGAACAAGTACAAAATATTAACCAATACCCAACGAACCAAAATTTTTAAGAAAGACCTTGTATACCATGAATATACACGCCGCTAATTTTATCAAAGTAGGTATAAGAATGACAAATTCAATATGCACATTCATTATAGATTCAGGTGCAGATATATCAGTATTTAAAGCAAACAAAATATCTCCACAACAACCAATCAATATAAATAATAAAATTAAACTTACCGGAATTACCGATGGCGAGATAGAAACCATCGCATCGACAGAAACAGAATTAATATTTAACAACGAAGTTTCTATTAAACATAGATTCCACCTAGTAAGCCCAAATTTTCCTATTTCTACAGATGGCATCTTAGGTAGAGATTTCCTATCGGCTCATAAATGCCTAATAGATTATGAATGTTGGATATTAAACTTTACAATTAACAATATTCAAATAGCAATACCGATTCAAGATACAATCGATAAAAATTACATTATACCAGGAAGATGCGAAGTTATCAGAATAATGCAAAATTTAAATATCAGTGAGGACATGGTACTACACTCACAGGAAATTAAACAAGGGTTATTTTGCGCAAGCGCAATTATTTCACCACAAAATCAATTCGTAAAATTTATGAATACTACTGACAAACCTATAAATGTCAGCCAATCTGAATTCAAGCCAATTTTAGAACCTTTAAGTAAGTACACAATTTTGAAAAACAACATGTACAAAAATAACACTAGAAAAAACAAAGTTCTAACTGAACTCGATTTGAGCAATGTACCCATATACGCTAAAAACAGCCTGGAAAAATTAATTTCAAATTATTCTGATATATTTTGCTTACCAGACGAACCAGTTTCGTCAAACAATTTTTATTCACAAAATATTGAACTGAGCGATAGAGTCCCGGTATACATTCCAAACTACAAAACGATTCACTCACAAAGCAACGAAATTGCAACACAAGTAAACAAAATGTTGAGAGATGATATTATCGAACCATCCATATCACCATATAACAATCCAATTTTACTAGTCCCGAAAAAATCAGAAAACAATAATACAAAATGGAGATTAGTAGTTGATTTCCGGCAACTTAACAAAAAAATATTAGCCGATAAATTCCCACTGCCAAGAATCGATGCTATCCTAGATCAGCTTGGTAGAGCAAAATATTTTACAACTCTGGATTTAATGTCAGGATTCCATCAAATACCCTTAGAAGTAAACTCCAGGAAATTTACAGCATTTTCAACCCAATCCGGTCACTTTCAATTTAAAAGATTACCGTTTGGTTTAAATATCAGCCCAAACAGTTTTCAAAGAATGATGACAATCGCAATGTCAGGATTAACACCTGAACATGCTTTTGTATATATAGATGATATTATAGTAGTTGGATGTTCAATTCAACACCACCTTCAGAATTTAGAGAAAGTTTTTGAACGCATTAGGAAGTACAATCTCAAATTAAACCTCAACAAGTGTAAATTTTTTAATACAGAAGTAACATATTTAGGTCACAAAATTACAGACAAAGGAATACTACCGGATAGTAATAAATACGAAGCAATAAAAAATTACCCTACGCCAACAAGTAGCGACGACGTACGAAGATTCGTTGCCTTTTGCAACTATTACAGAAAATTCGTCCCAAATTTCGCAACCATAGCCTACCCATTAAATCAGCTACTAAAGAAAAACCAGAAATTTTCATGGACATTAGAATGTCAGCATGCTTTTGTAACCTTAAAATCCTTCTTAATGTCACCAAAACTTCTACAATACCCAGATTTTAATGAACAATTTATTTTAACCACAGACGCCTCAGACGTTGGATGTGGTGCAGTTTTATCACAAATAATTAATGACAATGACCTACCAATAGCATTCGCCAGCAAAAGCTTTACACCCGGAGAAAAAAATAAATCAGTAATTTTGAAAGAATTGACAGCAATACACTGGTCAATTAATTACTTTAAGTCCTACCTATATGGACGTAAATTTACTATACGAACGGATCACAGACCGTTAGTATTTCTATTTAATATGAAAAACCCAACCTCCAAATTAACTAGAATGAGGTTAGATTTAGAGGAATTTGAATTTAATATAGAATATATTCAAGGTAAAAGTAATGTTGCAGCCGATGCGTTATCACGCATAATAATGTCTTCCGATGAATTAAAGGCAAATAGTATTTTGATGGTTAATACAAGGTCAATGTCAAAAAAACAAGAACTGATAAAAAAGAAAAAAGAACAAGATAAATTAAATAATACCAAAAATACTAACTATAATAATAATTTAAGTAATAATCCTTGCATCAACAGTGAGCCTGATCAACTCTCTGTTTATTCAACGGAAACTCCTAGCGAAGTAAGAAACTTATTGAAAATGAGGTGTTTTTTCGAAAACAACCACATCATAATTGATACATACCAAGGGATACAAAAACAAAAACCGATGCATCGTGTAATTACAGAAATAAGAGATATCAGACAAACACTCGTGTTTGCAATCTCCAAATATGATGAAGAAATGAGAAAATTAAAAGTTAGCAGAGTAGCAATCTCTTGCAATGATAAAATATTTGAAATGGTACCTATGGAAATGTTTAAAGGTCTCGCCCTAAAAACAATTAAAACATTACAAATTATTATCTACAAACCACCGAAGTTTATTAGTAAACCTCAGGAAATACAAACAATATTAAAGAATCACCATGAATTACCAACAGGAGGACACATCGGACAAAACAGATTGTACCTCAAATTAAGAGAAATATACACATGGAAATTTATGAAAAGTTCAATTGCTAATTTCATCAAGGCCTGTGAAATTTGCAAAAAGAACAAAATTATTAAACATACTAAAGAAAAATTACAAATTACTAATACACCTAACAAACCATTTGAAGTAGTGGCAATCGATACGGTTGGACCATTACCCAAAACAATCCATAATAATAGATACGCTGTAAGCATACAGTGTGAATTAACCAAATACGTTGTATATATACCTATTCCAACCAAAGAAGCTAACATCGTAGCTAAAGCGTTAGTAGAAAATTTCATTTTAACTTACGGTAAATTTCTTGAGTTAAAAACCGACAGAGGAACCGAATATAAAAACGAGGTTCTAGAACAAATTTGCAAATTTTTAAAAATTAAACAAACATTTTCGACAGCTTATCATCCTCAGACAATTGGTTCTTTGGAAAGAAATCACAGATGCCTCAACGAGTTTCTGCGATCTTTTATCAACGAACATCAATCTGACTGGGATGATTGGTTACAATACTATGCATTTTCATATAACACAACACCACACTCAGATCATGGGTATACACCCTACGAATTAGTTTTCGGCGTAAAAGCCAGACTACCACAAGAAATTTATTCAGACAAAATTGAACCAATATATAATTTCGACATGTACAATAAAGAATTACAATACAGACTACACAGATCACACGAAATAGCAAGCAAACACTTAATACACCAAAAAGAATTCAGAAAATCGACAACAGATCACCTGTGCAATCCGATAGAAATACAATTAAACGACATAGTATATCTACAAAACGAAAATAGACGCAAGCTAGATCCATTTTATATTGGTCCATTTAAAGTTACACAACTTCAAGATTCAAATTGTGAAATACAAAAATTACAGTCAAAAGAAAAAACCATTGTTCACAAAAATAGACTCATCAAAGCATAAAATACAAAATTGTAACATCAAACTTTTAGAATTAAGATTTAGATACCGAGCTTAACACCACGTAAAACAAAAAAAAAAAAAAGACAGAAAAATCAAAAAATAATTGCCGTGGATGTAAGTGAAGTTTTACTCAGCTTCTCTGAGAAAAACTGTAAAATTCGGTTATTTTAGATATAAGAAAACACTGTAATATATATTAAAATTGTTAGGGAGTTCGAACGCAACAGTAAACTAATCCCTTAAAACACTACAGAATGATTTCCCTTCGTTACATCATTCTTCCAAAAGGGGGATGATGTAATATGACCATGTAACATTAAACCTTTCACACATCCCAGACCATGTAACATTAAATCTTTCACACATCCCAGACCATGTAAAATATTCAAAAGTAAATCTTTCCCACACTTCAGACCACACGCACTTGACAAATTTCCATAAAACACGTACTCGACAAATTTCCATTTGACACCAAGTCACGAAGCCCAGAAACCCACTTGAAATATAAACTTCACCTACATAAGACAATTAAATTGTCAGCACTTACTTCAACCCAACGAAAAATATCGCATTTATACAACAAACGTAAACACGGAAACTTGAGCATCAAATATCAACTAAAAACAATTCAGTTATGTCATTTCCCCGCTTCTCCACTTTCCACACCTCTACACCTCTCTCAAACAGTGCCATATGGCATGACCTAGAATAACGGTAACCCAGGAAAAGACACTGACTCGAACCGACACTCACGAGAGTTAAACCTGACTACTCTCAACCTCCCCTCTCCGCATCACACTCACACACTTGTCTAGAAACATTACTCACTCTCTCTCTTACTCAAATAGATTACAATGACCGAGACACGTCATTGGTTAAATCAGACTTAAGCTACGCGTTCTAACTCCTCCCCCCGGATTTATAGCAATCCATACTGGAAATTTTAATTTAACAAAGTTAGGAGAGAATAGACTATAAAAGGATGATATTTAAATAAAGAAGACAGATTATGATTATGTTTGAAACCGTGCGTATTTATTATTAAATGATTCTACCAACTTCAAGTCCCAGTTTGAAGCCATTATACGTTTAATATTGGTGATGTTGACGAAACCGAACCAGTGTCGAGCGGTGGTGAGTTGTGGCAGTCTGTTTTGGTGAAAAAAGTATGTAACTAGTTGTGAACATTTGGTATCATATTATTAACGCGCAAGATGCACATAGCAGTATAAAAGCTTAACCAGGTACGACGTGTTGATAAAATAGTTCAACACAAAATGTTTAACCAACGGAATTTGTGATATATTTTCCAGTTCATCGTGTTTCCCAATTTTGAGCGGACAAATCAAATGAAGCAAATAGAGATTCACTGTCAGATACTTGCAAGAGAATGGAACAGCTGAAATCGGGAGGTTTCGTACGTCGGATTTTTAGAGAGTTGAATCGGTGCGGCGAACTGTTTGAATGCTTTCAAATATTTTGATCTCGTCGTTTTATCGACCTTTCAGTTGATTACCACTTTGAATATGAGTGTTCCGAGGACGGATATAGCGTGAAGAATAAATCGATGCCGTTCATGTATTCCACCTGTGCTCGATTCTCAATTCGGCACATAAGGTCAGAAAGTTAATATTATTCATTCAGCAAATTAGCTTACGCAAGTCAAATGTTAGATTTCCAATGAGAAAGTACATGTGACGAACGAGAATAGAGAAGTTCAACAAATAAAATTTAGTGAAGAAACTCCGATTTTTGTCGTGAATACGACTTACTTTACTGTGCCTTTTCAAAATTTACCCCATGAAAGCGTTTGCCTTTCTCGTATTTTGAAAGCTCATAGCTCAGTGATCTGTGAAAGGATTTATATAATCTAACTACCAATAGAATCGATTTTTTTTCAACTTAAACGTGTATAACAAAAGCACTGAAGTATTTCAATAGTACACTATTGAAAAACCTGTCTCATTTGACGCATGTCAACACCAGCCAATCAGAACACGTTCTGAGGAACAGAACAAAATATCTGCTGCTGTACAACAAATCGTTCGAGGAAAATGTTCCGAACAGTGTTTAATATCGTAGTGAGTTCCACAATTTGGTCCTTCTGAAAGGCAGAAATGAATCCCGTGCAGCACCCTGATAGTTTCTTTCAATGAAATGCAAATCCGAAATGAAATAATCGAAATTAAAATTCTGCATGCTGCTATTTTTATAGCCGTTAGGACCGCCCATTAGTGAAAAAATCCTCTTAACAAAAATTGAATCAGTTTGGATTCTATCGCCACTGCGAGCAGGTGTATTTTGTGCCGTTTGCAAAGCTAGTTTCGCTTCCGACAAGAGCGATTACGTCACAGTTGCCAGGCATTTGCATTGGTGAAAAAACAACGGTGGAGAGTATTACAAAAAATTAGCCGTTCTAATGGCTCTAAAAGTTTTCTAAAGAACTATTAGGTTTTGTCATGAATACGACTTACTTTACTATGGGGCGCATTTTCAAAATTTACCCTCTGAGAAAGTGATAAGTTTTTGATCGTGAATATCTCTTGTTGTATCTAACGAATCAACATAATTTTTGCTACATGACATCGGAAATATGATCACAATTTTATGATAAAATTTTCAGTTGTGTTACATAATCTCAAATAATTCAAAATTAAACTTTTCTTGAATGTTTGGTATAAACGAGTAACCACGAGGATAATTCAAAAGGCGCGTTTGCCTTTCCCATATTTTGGAAGCTCATAGCTCAGTGATCTGTGAAAGGATCTGTATAATCTAACTACCAATAGAAACGAAATTTTTCAACTTAAACGTGTATAGTAACAGCATTGAAGTATTTCAATAGTACACTATTGGAAAACCTGTCTCATTTGACCCATGTCATCACCAGCCAATCAGAACGCGTTCTGAGGAAGAGAACAAAATATCTGCTGCTGTACAACAAATCGTTCGAGATATCGTTAATATCGTAGTGAGTTCCACAATTTGGTCCTTCTGAAAGGCAGGAATGAATCCCTTTCAGCATCCTGATAGTTTGTTTCAATGAATTGCAAATCCGAAATGAAATAATCGGAATTAAAATTCTATATACTGCTATTTTTATAGCCGTTAGGACCGCCCATTAGTGAAAAAGCTACAAATGAAATGACGTAAAAAGAAACCTCTCAACAAAAATTGAATCAGTTTGGATTCTCTCGCCCCTGCGAGCAGATGTATTGTATGTCGTTTGCAAAGCTATTTTCTCTTATGACAAGAGCGATTACGTCACAGCTGCCAGTTAGTTGCATTGGTTAAAAAAACAACGAAAAGAGGACAACTGTGGAGAGCATCACACAAAATCAGCCGTTCTAATGGCTCTCAAACACTGAGCTAAATTCTCTTTTTCACATTATATGATATTCTAATGATTTTGCACTATTAGCATTTCCAATAATAGTTACAAGATGTGTTCAACATCATGTCAAATATATGAGATAATCTTATGAAACATAAAACTCTTCTTAACGTTATTTTCACAAGATTTCCATATAACGAATGAAATTTCCAGTCTGAGTCAAATTTATTGGCGCGTCTTATAACCATTACTAGATATCCGCACAACATACATTGGAACAATCTATGAAGCGCATATTATATTCACTTCGAATTTATTTATATAGGTTCATATATACCATATGACTAGTTTTATAAAATTTATTTATTTATATATATATATATATATATATATATATATATATATATATATATATATATATATATATATATATATATATAAGGTAAGGGAGCACCTCATGATATTTGCGAAAGAGAAGTGAGATCCCGAGACTGAAAATAAAAAAAATGAATCTTACTAAACAGATAGAGTAATGAAATGTACCGGATATATATTTCATGGTTCGTTAACGCTTATCCTTGAACGAAGTTGGATGAGCTGTCTTGTCAGCGATTTAAAATTACATTGAGATGCGAAACTTCCTGAAAAAATTGGTCTGGAGCAGTTGATGAATATCGAGGACACAACTATTCACGACTTTCATCGGATTTCCATATAAATTATATGGGATATTTTCATAACTTTCATTATGATAACGTCCATTTAGATTTGACGTACACATTAAATAAAGATTATAAGTTTCCATATAATTTCTATGAATTATATTCTGCGTATGATTCATATGACAAATCTAATGAATATAAATAAGATTTTCATTTCAGTGAAGTTTTCTGAAGAACTATTAGGATTTCTTTCTCGCAAATCGAAGCTAATATGCTCAGTTTAGTGCAAATCTAGAACAGTTTGATTAGATTTGTGCACTTTTCGCTGTGTGAAATTCACAATAATCGAGATGAAGTGAAGCCTTCTTTGTTTTTGCGAAAAATGTGAAAAAGGGGAATGCTTGCATAATTCATACAATTGATCAACTAATTGATATTCGGAAGTGCTAAGGTACATGTCAGTTGTTTTCGTATTCACGACATCCAGTTATGTCTCCGACATTACCCACCCGTTTTTTTTCGTTTGATTCCAAATATGTACAAATTCCATTACGTATTTCGATCGAGGAATTTTTCTGCTTTAAACACTTAAGCTGGTTGATGACAAGTATCCTGTAAATCAACCAAATTGATGAGCTGAATGATATATCTACAGCGATTATTAACGATATGGTAATGGTAATTCATCTCAACTCATGTGTTCATCTCGTATATGAAACCATTAGTTAGAGGAAGATCTGCTGTCTCTGTTCCACTGATTGATTTTGAGAGCAAGATAAAATTAGGTGCATTCGCCTTGAGTTTTCGTGTCACTATAACAGACATATACTCAGACAGATCTGATATGCTCAAACAGATCGAATGGAGTGTTTTATACGGAGAAATTATTTGCGTATTTCTATTTCACCTCTTTGAAACACCAGCAAAACTGGCCAATTTTCCTAATTTTATTGTACAGAACACGAATAATCCGAGGAAACCCGATTGGAACATACGTAAATGTAAGCTTGAGGGTAAGAAAAAACATATTTTTGAATAATAAAAGTTCAAAACGATGAACATATTGAGCATCTCCCGAGGCTAGTCATAAAAAAATCGTCTTCCGATTCACACGATACCGTCCGAAGTTGAACTCCAAAAAATGAATGAACTTGATAAAGAAGCTTGTAGATTGAACCTTAGATACGGAAATCAGTGCAAAATATTCAGCGAAATATAAAATACAAAAAGTTCATTTCTTGCTGTATTTATAAAAAGTGAAATAAAAAAAATTTCTGCTGTATTTTCTTCGTAAAATATCTGCTCGCAACAGCGAAGCGTTAACCTTCCATTCGCAGCAAGCGAAGTGTCAACTTTTCATTCGTAACAGCGAAGCGTCAACCTTTCATTCAATTCACTCACACACTAACACATCAATGAGGAACGTTCGAGAATGATCCATTCAGTGGAGGGAAATGCCGCGTCTCTCGCCCGTCAACTACGCAAAGCAACAAATAGCAATACCATCACTCCCGCTCATTCTCCCACTGCAGCCAATGGGAAGCCAGGATACATCAGACAATACAACCGATTTAGCTATAAATACACATTTTCAATAGATGTAAAATCAGTATTTTTTGAACCTTCGAATAGAAAACATCAAAAGCAAAAGCAAGTGAACTAATCATTCATCCGAACAATTCTTCTGGTGCTTTCGAATGGGCTACAGCCAGGATACAAGTGACTGCCGGTGGAAACGCTCTCGGCCAGAGCGGGTTTGTCTTCCGCTTGCTTTCGATTTCTTCCAGTGACCTTTCTCCGATTGATATTGTTTTAATGCGCCAGTACAGTCGTTGCATCCCCTGCAAAGAGTTCTTCGATATTCAGATGCACCTTACTGAAAGTCATTAAACAAATCGTTCGCCGTCCTCCCTGTGGTGCTCCAAGAGATGCAAGTATTCCAGTAGGTATCAGTTGAGTACTTGCTTTCATCAAACGTTGGCGCAAGCCAACAATATCTGTACATATATGTGTTCGTATATGCACCTTTAAAAGATTTTTCCTTATGCTCAATCGTCTCGGAGATAGCGAAATCGGTTTCAACAAACTTAGACTAATTTGGAAGTTATGTTCTAGAACTGTAGATCAAGTTTGAAGATCAAATGACTGTCACTTCTAGTTCCGAAGATATGATGGCATAAGTGATGTAACCGACTAACCGCATTTTTGTCGTGAATACGACTAATTTTACTATGGGGCACCTTGTCAAAATTTAACTTGTACCAGGTAGGGTCTAAACCATGAAAAATAGCATCATTTTTGAGAATTTTTTTCAGAGTTATCGTACAACAAAATAAATTCAAATTTTTTGCATGATAAAAAGCATCATTCGAACAACATTTCGTAATTTTCTCGTGGAAAAATATTGAGAAATAAGTCCGTGAAGAGGCATTTTTGAGAACGCTTCTTAAAAATCATGATTTGCGGTGTCCACTGTATCTCAGCGCAAGTCAACAAATCAAAGCAGCGTAGATAGAGTAAATGTTTTGCTAGACCCCAACGTTTCTGTTTTATTTTTTTTTTTTAATTTCTTGAATTTTTGGTGTTTGTTCAAAGTGACAACTACGATTTTTGACGAAAAAATTCGCGTTTTTGTTGCTGTTAAGCCTCCCCAAAGTAACAAACAAGAAAAAGGAAAACGTTGGGGTCTGGGTTTTTATGTGTAGAAAGTGTGTACAAAAAATTGGTTCGATAGTTTTTGAATGACGATGGACACGGACTTTCAAAACCTGCTTTCGAGAAAAATGCGTTAAATTTTTTTTGTCTATAAAATCAGTGGAAACAATTTATTACTCAAGGGAGCCCGTAGGGTATAACATTTTCACAAAATCATATATTTTTTGGTATTCTTTTATAATAAAACAATTCAAGAATGTTTTGTCAAGTTTTTAGGTCAATCATTTCATCTTGGGCCTGTGCGCCGAGCTCTTACTTCTTCGCAGTATGAGATAAGCAAAGATAAAGGCTCATAACTTGCCAAGGCTTGAAAATTTCTCAGAATATTCTTGAAATGTTTTACGATGAGTGTTAGACCCTACCCGCTCCTTAAGGTGAAATTTAGTGTCAAAGTAAGGCGCAAAAAATAGTATCGTGCAAAACCGACACATAAAAATACGGAATATTTTCAGTGGTTGCGTACAGTGGGCTTGCAACATGTTTCGTTCGTTAGTAAAACAGACCCTATGTTCAATTTATAATTGAAATGTTCTTTTAATTGATTTTGTTGCCCATTGCGAAATTGTCCATGGTGTCAGATCAAATTCTTTGGCTTGATGACAATACTTCATCTAGCTGATTCCAACTATGTATCAATTTAAAAAAGAACTGAAAAATATTCAAACAAGATCTTTTTATATGGAGTTACTACTGTCTTGTAAGATGTGCACTAAAAATATATAGTTTATGAAGTGCATATCATGTCAGTATACAAGCGAATATGAATTAATTTGAACATTGTATTTTTGATTTAATCGGTCTTGGTTTCTACACAACCCCATATTTTTTACTTGTGTAATGTCGTTTTCGTTTTTAAATTGCACTACACCGGTAGGTAAGGTTGCACTGAAATCGTTCGTTTTTGCCAATTGCACTACACCAGTGCTACACTTTTTCTGCACCGATACCACTGGTGTAGCACTCAACAAAAGTTTGGTGTAGCAATTGAATCGTTTATTGTAGTCAATGGTTTATGTTTTCGTCATTTTTGTTCGTTTATTCATGCCTCCGTGTAGCACTGCACCGGGGTAATGCGAATTAAAAACGAAAACGCCATAAGTGACGCATTGAAAGATTGCAAAATTCGCACAATCAATCAACTAGTACGAGGGATTTTCAATATTCGGATGTGTGGAAAAAGCATGTCAGTTTTATTCGTCATCCAGTTATGTCTTTGACATTAACCTTCCACTTGTATACAGTTTTTCCTATCTATTCGATTTTGACAAGCTTGGGCTTGTTTGAAAGTTTCTTTTGGTTCATTGAACAATTCCGTATTTCAATTGACTTTCACTCCGGATACAGAGATATAATGAAAAGTTGCTCAATTTGCGATGTAAGCGCTTTTGTGAACTACCCGAATCAATCTGATGAATTTAAAAAAAAATCGGTTCTAATTCGTGTCAGAAATTATCATAATATAAAAATTATGTACTACTTGAACGACAAGAAAAATCCATCACTAGGTGGATTCGGAAGAATTTTTTTTCTTATAATACGCCGAATGCGTAGATCAAAAGCATTGCAAGTGTGACGTATTATCATAAAACTTTTATGTTGCTGTGTAAAACTGTTGTAGACTGTAGTTGTAGTTGTCAAATGGTGCATAATTGACAAATGTAATCGACGAATTTTTTTTATCGGTAATACATATTCGATTTTTAGATGGATACTGTAATACTGGGTTTAATGGCAGTGGAATACGAGAAAAGTGTAATTAAAAACAGACGTTCAAACTTACGAAAACGTTGCGACATTCTAGAGATGTCGGATTCAGAGTAAGTAAATAGAATACTAACCAAAAAACTGTACACTTTGTCCAACAGCTCGAGTTTCTTACATAGTAATAGTTGTGCTTTATTGAATAAATGTTCTAATTTTAGATTTATTCAAAATTTTCGATTAAATAAATCAGCATTCTAATACGTTCTGGATTAGATCGCAGATGAGTTTCCTCCTCAAAAGCAAGGCGGAATTTCGACAGAAGTAAAACTTGCGGCGTGTTTTCGGTTCTTTGCAGAAGGTAGTTATCAACATGGCACTGGAAAAGACTTTGATGTGGCAATAGCTCAACCTACATTTTTGAAGATTCTTTTAAACATGCTTGTCGTTTTGGAGAGGAAAATCTGTTTAAAATGGATAAATATAGTAATGACAGCAGAAGAAATGATGGAAGTAAAACGGTTTTTTTTGAGAAATCTGGAATATCTGGGGTATGTGTGTCGATGGAACTCACATTAGAATAATTCCACCTACGAGCAATCGCAACCTTGAACGTTATGATCATAAGATTTTTTATAAGCTTGTATTGTATGACATAATATATGTTTACTATATTTAGATGTGTGACAACAGGCAGCGGATTCGTTTTGTTGATGCTAGTTATCAAGGATCAAACCATGACTCACATGTTTGGATAATGAGTTCTGCTCGAAGTTACATGAACGAGTTGTACAGAAATGGGGAAAGAAATATAAAAATTTTAGGTACTGAAAGCTAAAATGAAGTACTTACACAGGATAATTTTTACTAAATTCTAGGTGATGCTGGTTATCCTTCTGAGCCTTGGCTGTTAACTCCACACTTCAAAATCTTCTAAAATCATTAATGTTTGTTGTTCTTTACACAATATCTGCTTAACTTACCTTGACAATTGTTTACAGTAGGTTATGTATTTTGTAGTAATGTGAAAATAGATTAAAACAAAAATAATTAAAAAAATCAATCGATTCGAATTTATTTCACATGACAAAATTTAACAAAAACAGGTTCAACTACTTCACACATGCACATGCATACACAATGTTCATTTGAGTCGGATGGTTTATAAGAACTTTTTCACATGATAGTGACAATAGCACATGTTAAAATTACACATTAATTAGTGTATTGTAAATATTTTATTTACAACTGACTCAGTTGTAGATAAATTAATTGTTTCTTGAATTTAAGTTTTTCGAATGCGATTTTTTCCATCGCTAGGTTATGTTTTTTGCTCAAGTAGATTCTGTGCTTTTAGTTCTTTAAGCTCAGATAGTGTTTTAAAAACTATCAATCATGTTCGAATGAAATTTCTCTTGCTGTTCTACTTGCTTTACTAGCAAGTTCAAACTATTCGTTACTTGTCTCTTTTTTTGGTTTTGATAACAGGGGGTCTTCATCAAACGATTCTATGGCTTCATCTGAACGATTTTCGATTGTTTCCAAATTGCAATTTTCCATAGCATCATTATTTTCGTCTGATGGTATTGGTATTCAAAAGGAAACCGCATCCTTAACACCTTCGATCGCAGCTGTTAGTCCGGCCGAATAAATTACTTTTTCTTCCAGCGCTGTAAACTCAATAATTTTATTTTTGCCACCTCCTGTAGATTGCTGTTCAGTTTTGTTGTGTGCCATTTTCCTTTTGAGATTTGATTTCCAGTCAAATCATACCTAGAATCAGGGATGCAAACTGCCTCCCCTTCTTTATTACTGTAGTCTGTTAACCCACATTTACATTTTCTACTATTCGTATTGTACCACGCTGCTGCATCCAAACTAAAATTCCATTACAGTAGGCATGCGAAGCAGTATCGCGTTCAAAACTACCGCCGAAATCACCGCCGCTTGAAGTAGGTAGAAATTCTATCTTTCTAAATTTTACTGTCTCCTTGTTCGCGCTACTGTAGCACAAAAAATGTAGCTCGCAACGGTAGAAAAATGTACTTTGCGCTGTAGAAAAAAGTACATTAGTGCGATAGAAAAATGTACTTTACCGCGGTAGTTAACAGTGGTATCGAGGACAGTAAGCGCAGCACATATTCTTCGCTATTTCAAAGATGATTTTCGCTTATTCATAATGTTTATAAAGTAGTATTGCTAATATCATTTATTTAAACCCGGTTTTAAGCTTTTGATCGTTGCCAGGAGGTATTAATGGTTGGGTTTGCCAGAGGGTATTAATGAATTATTTTTCTCGAACAAAAAAGACGGGTGGGTAATATCAGAGACATAAATGAATGTCGTGAATACGAAAACAACTGACATGTTCCTTAACACTTCCGAATATCAATTAGTTGATCAATTGTATGAATTATGCAAGCATTCCCCTTTTTCACATTTTTCGCAAAAACAAAGAAGGCTTCACTTGATCTCGATTATTGTGAATTTCACACAGCGAAAAATGCACAAATCTAATCAAACTGTTCTAGATTTGTACTAAAATGAGGATATTTACCTTCGATTTGCGAGCAAGAAATCCTAATAGTTCTTCAGAAAACTTTGAGAGCCTTTAGAACGGCTGATTTTGTGTGATGCTCTCCACCGTTGTCCTCTTTTCGTTGTTTTTTCACCTATGCAACTAACTGGCAGCTGTGACGTGATCGCTCTTGTCGGAAGCGAAACTAGCTTTGCAAACGACATACAATACATCTGCTCGCAGTGGCGATATAATTCAAACTGATCCAATTTTTGTTAAGAGGTTTCTTTTTACGTGATTTCGTTTGTAGCTTTTCCACTAATGGGCGGTCCTAACGACTATAAAAATAGCAGCATACAGAATTTTAATTTCGATTATTTCATTTTGGATTTGCATTTCATTGAAAGAAACTATCAGGATGCTGGACGGGATTCATTCCTGCCTTTCAGAAGGACCAAATTGTGGAACTCACTACGATTTTAACGATATCTCGAACGATTTGTTGTACAGCAGCAGATATTTTGTTCTCTTCCTCAGAACGCGTTCTGATTGGCTGGTGTTGACATGGGTCAAATGAGACAGGTTTTCCAATAGTGTACTATTGAAATACTTCAATGCTGTTACTATACTGCAGTGATGATTTCCATTATATAAATACAGAACTAAAACTGTCCGGGGAAGTGATTGGTGTGCATGGTGTCTATCGTCCACCGTCTTATGATTTTTACATGTTTCATGACAATATCGAAAGGTGGCTAAACAACAGCTGTAGTATTCGTCCCTGTTTGATTTTCGAAGACATGAATGTCCCAATCAACTTATCTAATAACAGTGTTGTCTTGAAATATAAATATCTTTTGCAGTCTTATGGTTTTATTTGCTCAATTACGTTTATTACGAGACCCGCAAGCTCAAACATTTTGGATCATGTTGTATGTACCATGTCCGATGCTCATCGTTTAAAAAATCATACTATTTTTAGTGATCTAAGCGATCATAGCATGATTCTGACATTTTTTAAGTTACAGCACGGCAAAAATCTGGTTGAGATATCCAAAAGAGTTATTGATCACGATAAACTTAACAATGATTTCAAAAGTTACGTTGATGCTATCGAACATGTGCAGGATGTGAACACCTGCCTACAAAACATTATAGCAAAATATAACAATATATTAAAAGATTGCACCAGGGTAGTCACGAAGCATGCTAACATCAAAGACACACAATGTCCATGGATAAACTTTGATGTGTGGACATTAATAAAAATTAAAAACAACTACCTAAAACGATGTCGTCGAGACCCCAATGATGTTCGCTTAGCGGGCTTGCTGAAGCATATTTCTAGAAAACTGGACTTAGCTAAAAAGCGAGCAAAAAGAAGTTATTTTGAGAGGCTATTAAACAACACACCGCACTCAAGAATGTGGAAAAACATAAACCTATTACTAGGTAAAAAGCAAACCAAATCAACTCCATCTTTGATCGTCAACGGAAATTGTATAACTGACAAGAAACTAATTTGTGAAGCATTCAACAAGCACTTTGTTACAGTTGGATCCAAGTTAGCAGAGAATATAACCCCAAATAGCTCTTGTCTACTGCAACACATCGATCCAATTGCAAATTCAATTTTCATCCAACCATCGTCGGTAAATGAGATTATACTTCTCATCAATGAACTGAAAACGAACAAAAGTCCTGGCCCTGATCTTATTCCAGCAAAAATAATAAAAAACAATGCCGAATCCTTTTCTCGGATCTTATCTGACTCATTCAACTTGATGATACAAGGAGGATTCTATCCAGACTGCCTTAAAGTTGCTAAAGTTGTTCCAATTTTAAAATCAGGTGACTCTGCAATACCCGATAATTACCGACCTATAGCGACACTTTCAGTCTTTAACAAAATCTTCGAAAAATTGCTGATAAGTCGTATAGGTTGTTTCCTAGAAAATCATAGAATACTCTACAGCATGCAATATGGTTTCCGAAGCGGAAGTAGCACAACCGTTGCTATAACTGAGCTTATAGATAATATTCTAGAAATAACGGATTCCAAAAGATATGTGGGTGCTTTATTTTTAGACTTAAAAAGGCCTTCGACACTCTGAATCATGAAATACTGCTCCGTAAACTGGACAAGTATGGAATTAGAGGGATTGCTAATAACATAATCCGAAGCTATTTAGAAAACAGAATCCAATATGTTTCAATCGATGGAGAAACAAGTTCTTCAAAACTAGTAAGCATTGGCGTACCACAGGGAAGTAATATCGGGCCCTTACTGTTCTTGCTATATGTTAACGATATATGCAAGATTAATCTCTCTGGTACTCCAAGGTTATTTGCGGATGATACGGCCTTGTTTTATCCGAATGCCAATACAAGTTCTATTATAACACACATGAATAACGACTTGCTGATTTTAAAAGAATACTTCTCTAAAAATCTGCTCTCTTTGAATCTACAAAAAACAAAATGTGTAATGTTCCGATCACCTAGGAAAGTTCTTCTCACTCTTCCCAACTTAATTATGGAAGGAAATGTTATAGAAAGAGTGGAAGTTTTTAAATATTTGGGAATCCATCTGGACTCTACGTTGTCTTGGGAACATCACATAAAGGAAATCGAAAAAAAAATCTCATCATTGTGCGGAATTTTAAAACGTGTAAGCCATTTTCTACCACGGAAGACACTTATTCTGTTCTATTTCGCTCATATTCATCCTCGCTTGAGTTACCTCATTGTTGTCTGGGGTAGAGCCTGCAAGTCAAAATTGAAGAGATTGCAAATATTGCAAAATCGTTGTATCAGAATAATATTCGATCTACAGTTTCTATTTCCTACAGTTCAGCTTTATACAGATCTTCCTCATAAAATCTTACCCATTCTAGCTATCTGCGATGAACAAACATTAATATTAATCAACAACATAATACATAATCCGGAGACTTTTCACAATATAACAATAAATACAACACCTCGAATTCACAACACAAGGCAAGTTAATCATCTTTCGCAATCTCGTGCATTTTCAAATTTTGGTCAGAAACGAATTACATTCATTAGTCCAGCAATATATAATAAACTGCCCAGAGAAATACAGAACATTACACATCGTCACTTGTTCAAATCCAGCATCAAAAACTACTTAAGAACTCGTATACGCCAATTACTAATCTCAGTTATTAATTATGTATTTGTGTCTTTTATTCCTATGTGTTATATGTAAACCGTCTACAAACAGCTAAATGTAATTATTAATTCAACGCGTTAGAATCACCTAAATTGTAACTATTCTTGTTAATATATGTGCTTCTTAAAAAGGACAAATAATCCACTAGAAGCACACTTTTCGTTTTTGTCATATTTAGTATATCACTCTAATCATTAATGTTACTTCAAGAAATTTAATATTTTCAGCCATTTTAGATATAGTATAGTAGTAATTCAATCTTTGTTTTATAATTGTTGTTGCCAATGGCTGAAAATGGTGCCCATTACCAGGGGGCTCAAATGCGAGCCTTTTGGTGTGGGGGAGAGTGGAGGGTTAATAAAAAGTACGGGTGTGTAATGTCAGAGACATAACTGGATGTCGTGAATACGAATATGACACGCTTTATTTATACTTCCGAATTCGAATTGGTAGTTGATCGATTGTTTGAATTGTATGGGTTGTATAGAGTACAGTAAAGTAAATATCCGCATAATTCTTTAGGAGTATTATTATGGTTCTAAAAAGAACCGAATAGCAGAAGTCTGGAATAGAGAACTGGATCCTGAGTTCAAGAACTAAATTTAGAGCCAATAACAGACTCAGAATCCAGTTTCAATTCTAGAACTGCAATTTCGAAACTCAAATTAGTTCCCGAATACAGTTCCAGAATCCAGTTTCAGCACGCAGGCTCTGAATTCTAAACTCACGGTGGCAGTCTGCTCGCCTTGATGGCCAGCAAGCGAATGAGAGTTGCTACCTGAGCGTTCGAGGTTTTAGCCACGCAGAAGGTGCACTCTCCGTCGCTGCTGGTTTATGGCTGAGCACGGGCGTGCGCATGTATAGGTTCGCAGGACCCGACACAATTGCTACGGTGCGAAAAGCTCGGTGAGGAATATCGTTGCCAAAGATATGAATTTTATGTCGGGTCCGGCGTACCTATACATGCGCACGCCGGCAGCTCAGTCATAACCGAAGAGCGCAAAAAAGATCGGTGATGGAAATGTCGGCCGAATCTCGCCTTGATGGCCAGCAAGCGAATGAGAGTTGCTACCTGAGCGTTTGAGGTTTTACCCACGCAAAAGGTGCTCTCTCCGTCGCTGCTGGTTGATGGTTTAACTCTCGCTGGTTGAAGGTTTAACTCCTCTCGCCTCGATGACCAGCAAGCGAATGAGAGATGCGACCTGAGCGTTTGAGGTTTTTATTAACCACGCAGAAGGTGCATTCTCTCTCGCTGCTGCTGTTGGCTGGTCCTCGCGCCTCGATGGCCAGCAAGCGAATGAGAGATGCGACCTGAGCGTTTGAGGTTTTTATTAACCACGCAGAAGGTGCATTCTCTCGCTGCTGCTGGTGGAAAGTTCAACTCCCGCTGCTGCTGCTAGCTGGTCCTCGCGCCTCGATGGCCAGCAAGCGAATGAGAGATGCGACCTGAGCGTTTGAGGTTTTTATTAACCACGCAGAAGGTGCATTCTCTCTCGCTGCTGGTGGAAAGTTTTAGAGATGGGCAATTCGCTCCTGAGCTGCTCCACTGAATCGAATCTTTAAAGTGAGCTGACAGCTCACAGCTCTTTTTAAAAGAACCGCAGCTCACCAGTTCACCGCACTGGTAAGGTGGAAACAAGCTACGAGCTGAACGGATCTTCGGCTCTTGAAGAGCGAGTTATAAATGAGAAGAAATGTGTGCATGAGCTTTTGTTCGTTCTTCCAAATGTGTATCTATCCTTCTTTAACAGATAGAATGAGCCATTGTCAATAAGAAATTTTTCCTCTCACGCAGTAGGCTACGGTACATTCAGGGATGCCAATAAATGTGACATAATAATGATTCGCGCACAAATTAGTTCGCATAGCATTGCTCTTTGTGCATTAATGATTTCGATCATGCATATGAAAGAAAAACGGATTAAGAGAAACGGCGCAAGAAAAACGGCACTAAAAACTAACCATCAGTTCAATCTAAATGAGCTGATGAGCTGATGCATTGAATCGATTCACTTTAGTGAGCTGATCGGTTCGGAGCTGCTCACCGGTATGAGCTGTTTCGCACATCTCTAGAAAGTTTAACTCCCGCTGCTGCTGCTGGCTGGTCCTCTCGCCTCGATGGCCAGCAAGCGAATGAGAGATGCGACCTGAGCGTTTGAGGTTTTTATTAACCACGCAGAAGGTGCATTCTCTCTCGCTGCTGCTGCTGGCTGGTCCTCGCGCCTCGATGGCCAGCAAGCGAATGAGAGATGCGACCTGAGCGTTTGAGGTTTTTATTAACCACGCAGAAGGTGCATTCTCTCTCGCTGCTGCTGCTGGCTGGTCCTCGCGCCTCGATGGCCAGCAAGCGAATGAGAGATGCGACCTGAGCGTTTGAGGTTTTTATTAACCACGCAGAAGGTGCATTCTCTCTCGCTGCTGGTGGAAAGTTTAACTCCCGCTGCTGCTGCTGGCTGGTCCTCTCGCCTCGATGGCCAGCAAGCGAATGAGAGATGTGACCTGAGCGTTTGAGGTTTTTATTAACCACGCAGAAGGTGCATTCTCTCTCGCTGCTGGTTGGCTAAATCATTCCCACGACGTCCGCTTCCTTCCAACGCACAAGAAGAAATGATCGATTTTCGACCCCCGGTTCCCCTTTTATACGCATTCAGTTGAAGATATGTGCCTGACTATCTCAAAATCGTCGTCCTTGCGCGAAAAACCCAAGCGAAAGTAAAAAGTTTTCCGCGTTGTTTTCAAATTTTAAGAAAACTTAATTTTTGAGTTGTTTGTGGTTATCGCACACTGTTCAAAATATTATCCTGAATTCCTGATCATATTTTTGATGAAATGGTGAAAGAATTATGTTGCTACCATTTATACAAGTCGAGATATTCGCGATTAAGTTCTGCCCATTCTTCCATATGGCTAATTTTGAAAAGGCGCCCCATAGTAAAGTAAGTCGTATTCACGACAAAAAAAAACTAGAAATAAAAATGCAAGGAAAAAATGAAATTGCCCACTTCAGAAAACTTGATTTTTTTTCTGAGTAGGGAAACGGTACCTTTATTCATTTCAGCTCTGTATCTCAATAAGCTGAAATATGGTGTATTATGAGTGCATTCGTAATGACAATAACACCAGTATTATGCACAATTATGGCGTAATCTGATTTTTCAGAGCCGAAACAAAGATATTTCATCCGATTTTATGATTTTTTTTTTCAATATTACAATATATTTTCAGGCACACTGCTTAAGCTCTAAGATGCCAAGGTTATTTTCTAATCTTAATTAACGACTAACTTAAAACTAGAATAGTATCTTAGCTTCTCGAAAATCCAGCTGGCGATCGGCAGTGGTCGATGAATTCAATATTGCACGAGTCTTCCAGATGGCGTTGGTAAATATTTAGCGCTGGCCGCATCCTTCGGTCCGTGTGGGTCCGCGGGAAACACCCCCAGGCTACGAAAGCCCGGCGGGTGGCCCGCATGCTGGTTTTCGAATGGAGCGGTCTTTCGTGGACGATGATGGTGATGTTACGGAAGAGAATGAAAAAAAGTAAATATTGTGGAAACGGGGTAAAAAGGGGATGTGTGAACAAAATGTCTGAAAACGAGAGGGATCTAATTAGTTGCCATCGAGATGAAGAAGACACAGGGAATCGGGAACGAAAAAGTGACCAAATAAAAAAGATCTTGTTAGTTCCAATGAAGATGGTAGACAGGGACGGCGATCGAGAGAATCGGGTGGATGTTAGTGTCGACCCTGTGGGTGGAGATTATACTTTCTGAGCGAGGAATAACACATAACACTTGTACATCAATGTGTTCAAGGTACTGGTATATGAGAAGCATATATAAACTATCCCGACTCGCCAACACATCCCGAACCGGAACCTCAGGCGGTCTACCTCGGGCCCTAAGGGATTCCAGTAGCTCCGACCTGGCGTCACGATACTCTACGCACGACCACACGACATGATCGATGTCCTGATAACCGTCGCCACAGGTGCAGAGACCGCTCTCCGCGAGCCCAACACGCCGGAGATGTGCGTTGAAGGTGTAGTGATTTGACATGAGCCGCGACATAACACGAATGAAATCGCGACTCACGTTCATCCCTTGGACCAAGGTTTCGTCGATACCCTAGGGATAATGGAATGTAGCCATCGTCCCAGTTCGCCATTGCTCCATGAAGTTTGCCAACTGTCGAGAGTTTTCTGATGAGAGATACTGAAAAATTCATTGAAGCAGATTGGTCTTTCATAAATATCACCTTCTAATGCGCCCACCTTAGCCCATGAGTCTGCCTTTTCATTGCCCGAAATGGAACAATGCGATGGGACCCAGACTAACGATATTGCATAAGACCGTTCAGATAAAGTTCGCAAGTGTTTCCGTTTTTTCCCCAGGAAATATGGGGGATACTTTCCTGGCTTCATTGCCCGGAGAGCTTCTATTGAGCTTAGACTGTCCGTGACAATGAAGTAATGGTCTTTGGGCAAGGTTTCAATGATCTCGAGGGTGTACTGAATAGCAGCTAATTCTGCGACGTAAACTGAAGCCGGATCACTGAGTTTGTAAGAAGCGGTGATGTATTGATTGAAGATGCCGAAACCTGTGGACCTGTTGATGTTTGATCCGTCAGTGTAAAACACCTTTTTACAGTTGACTGTTCTAAATATATAATAAAAAATATTTGGGGCCACTTGAGGGCGCACGTGATCCGGAATTCCACGAATCTCTTCTCTCATGGAAGTGTCAGTAGAAGAAGTAGAATCAGAAGTATTCAAAAAATTAGCACGGTTGGAAGGATTAATGTTATTTAGGGGTTTGGTACCACGTGGATACCGGATTTGTGCTAAGTACACAACTATTTTCATTTTTTACGCTTCGCTTTCAGCTCATCAGTGCGTCAGCAGTTTATGTTGAACTGCTAACGCCACCTAACGGTTTAACATAAACCGCTGAGCAGACGTAAAATTAATGCTATTTACATATACACTTATCACACCGAAGTGCTATGTCTTTATTGACGTGCCGAAAGAAACGAAACTAAGTGACGACGTTCTGGCCATCAACAGATAGTAGTTATTTAGGGGTTTATTTATTTATTTATTTATTTATTTATTTCGTCAAGCAAATGTAGACTACATATAAATTGTTTACAATGTTCACTTACATACTACGCATTATTTCTACGACAAAGCTGAGATTTGATTTGATTTTTAGACATAGTAAGGTCAAGATGTTCGCAGTATTGATTGTAATGGCGCATTATTCGATTGACTGGACTGTATTTTGCATAATTTGTTCTAGCTTGTTTTTCTAAAAATAATTTCCAGGAACGTAATTGACGGCTAGGTATATAAAAATTTCATTGCGATAATAATGGAGCTGATTGAATGCGTTAAGAAATAATGTCACTGATAAAATAAAGCATTGCAAAGTCGCGGCGTTCTTTAAGTGTTTGTATATTGATGAGCATGCAGCGTGCTTCGTATGATGGTAGAGGAAATGCTGTCCAGTTTTATTTACGAAGTGCATATAAAAGAAATTGTTTTTGAATAGATTCGATGCGTTCTTCGTGAATAATATTGTATGGATTCCATACTAGGCTGCAATATTCCAAAATAGGTCTGACATATGTAGTGTATAATAATTTAATTGTGTATGGGTCCTGAAAGCGTTTAATAAAGCCCAGCATGCTATTAGCTTTATTGATTATGGTATTGTAGTGTTCCACAAAAGTGAGCTTGGAGTCTAAGATTACGCCTAAATCTCTTACAATTTTTTATTTTTCTACAAGTTGATTTCCTAGATGGATGTTTATAGGTATAGTTTCATTTTTCCTACTGAAAGTTATTGAGTTACATTTTTGCCTTTCTCTATAGAAAGGTATTAGAATTGCTGGAAAAACCGACTTTCGAACGGAGACACGGAGACCCATAGTGTTATATACCATTCGACTCAGTTCGACGAGATCGGAAAATGTCTGTGTGTGTGTATGTGTGTATGTGTGTGTGTGTGCACTTTTCGCAGATATTTGAACGCGCTCAATTTTCTCAGAGATGGCTGAACCGATTTTAACAAACTTGGGCTCGTTTGAAAGCTACTATTGGGCCATTGATCAAGTTCGACGATCAAATGGCTGAGACTTTTGGTTCCGGAGATATGATTGTATAAGTGACGTAACCGACAAAAAGCGTTGTATTTGAACGCGCTCAATTTTCTCAGAGATGGCTGAACCGATTGTAACAAACTTGGGCTCGTTTGAAAGCTACTGTCGGACCATTGATCAAGTTCAAAGATCAAATGGCTGAGACTTTTGGTTCCGGAGATATGATTGTATAAGTGACGTAACCGACAAAAAGCGTTGTATTTGAACGCGCTCAATTTTCTCAGAGATGGCTGAACCGATTTTAACAAACTTGGACTCGTTTGAAAGCTACTGTCGGGCCATTGATCAAGTTCGAAGACCAAATGGCTGTGACTTTTGGTTCCGGAGATATGATTGTATAAGTGACGTAACCGACAAAACACGTTGATTTTTACCGCTCTTATATATAAGGGTGCAAAAATTTTGAGATCACCTCTATTTTCGTTAAGCTCTAGTGCTCAGAAGTTTAAGCACCTCGAAAAAAGCCTTCAAGCAAAATTTGAGCTAAATCGGACATGCGTAAGGGGTACTGCCCGGTGGTAAAGGTTTGACAATTTTACGATCTTGAAAAAAGCACCATAGGGGGGAGTACATGAAATTTCCAAAATCGAAAATTTTTTTTGATGCCAAAACTCTTAAAACTGCATAAAACATCGAAATTTAGTGTAATCTCAAAAAAATTTTTTTTTGAAAAAAATCAACTTTTTGGGAAAAATTTTTTTTTCGAGATGACACTAAATCTCGACGTTTCATGCAATTCTAAGCCTTTTGGCATCAAAAGTTTTTTTTCGATTTCGAAAATTTCATGTACTCCCCCCTATGGTGATTTTTCAAGATATATGAAAATTCCACTAAGTGGACTTAGAAGGCTTTTTGCTTTTCTCTATAGAAAGGTATTAGAATTGCTGGAAAAACCGACTTTCGAACGGAGCCTCGGAGACCCATAGTGTTATATACCATTCGACTCAGTTCGACGAGATCGGAAAATGTCTGTGTGTGTGTGTGTGCTACTGTCGGGCCATTGATCAAGTTCGAAGATCAAATGGCTGAGACTTTTGGTTCCGGAGATATGATTGTATAAGTGACGTAACCGACAAAAAGCGTTGTATTTGAACGCGCTCAATTTTCTCAGAGATGGCTGAACCGATTTTAACAAACTTGGGCTCGTTTGAAAGCTACTATTAGGCCATTGATCAAGTTCGAAGATCAAATGGCTGAGACTTTTGGTTCCGGAGATATGATTGTATAAGTGACGTAACCGACAAAAAGCATTGTATTTGAACGCGCTCAATTTTCTCAGAGATGGCTGATCCGATTTTAACAAACTTGGGCTCGTTTGAAAGCTACTATTGGGCCATTGATCAAGTTCGAAGATCAAATGGCTGAGACTTTTGGTTCCGGAGATATGATTGTATAAGTGACGTAACCGACAAAAAGCGTTGTATTTGAACGCGCTCAATTTTCTCAGAGATGGCTGAACCGATTTTAACAAACTTGGGCTCGTTTGAAAGCGACTGTCGGGCCATTGATCAAGTTCGAAGGTCAAATGGCTGTGACTTTTGGTTCCGGAGATATGGTTGTATAAGTGACGTAACCGACAAAAAGCGTTGTATTTGAACGCGCTCGATTTTCTCAGAGATGGCTGAACCGATTTTAACAAACTTGGGCTCGTTTGAAAGCTACTGTCGGGTCATTGATCAAGTTCGAAGACCAAATGGCTGTGACTTTTGGTTCCGGAGATATGATTGTATAAGTGACGTAACCGACAAAAAGCGTTGTATTTGAACGCGCTCAATTTTCTCAGAGATGGCTGATCCGATTTTAACAAACTTGGGCTTGTTTGAAAGCTACTGTCGGGCCGTTGATCAAGTTCGAAGATCAAATGGTTGTGACTTTTGGTTCCAGATATATGATGGTATAAGTGACGTAACCGACAAAACACGTTGATTTTTACCGCTCTTATATATAAGGGTGCCAAAATTTTGGGATCAACTCTATTTTCGTTAAGTTCTAGTGCTTAAAAGTTTAAGCACCTCGAAAAAAGCCTTCATGCAAAATTTTACCTAAATCGGACATGCTTAAGGGGTGCTGCCCGGTGGTAAAGGACAATTTTCGATCTTGAAAAAGCACCATAGGGGAGAGTACATGAAATTTTTTTTGATGCCGAAACTCTTAAAACTGCATGAAACATCGAAATTTAGTGTCCCCTCAAAAAAAAAAATTTTTTTGAAAAAATCAACTTTCTGGGACTTTTTCATATTTTTTCTAAGTCCCAAAAAGTCGACTTTTTCAAAAAATTTTTTTCCGAGATGACACTAAATCTCGACGTTTCATGCAATTCTAAGCCTTTTGGCATCAAAAATTTTTTTCGCTTTCGAAAATTTCATGTACTCCCCCCTATGGTGATTTTTCAAGATATATGAAAATTCCACTAAGTGGACTAAGAAGGCTATTTTAGATTAGCATCACTGATTACACATAGGCAACGCAAATGTCAAGCACTAGTTTGGAAAAATGATGCTGACTGTGTGACATAAACACTGAAGCATGCTTTTGTGAACTATTCGAATCAATCTGCATCAATTGTTGTCAAAATTAGTGTCCAAAATTATTTAATAAAAGTATGAAACATATTTTCATGATACTGTTATGAAAGAAGCGAAAGGCATTATCACAACACTAGGTGAATTAAGAAGGGGTTTTTACATTGAGTTGGAGTAGACTTTTGCAGCACCAAATGTGGAATAGATTGATTTCGTTCTGGAATATTACAGCGTCGTTAATATTTTTAATTTCCATGATGAGTTTCATGTCGTCTGCATATATAAGCACTTTTAGATTTTTGAGTATGAAGGAAATGTCGTTTATATGTAAAATGAAAAGGAGAGGCCCTAAGTAAGAACCCTGAGGTACGCCAGAAGTTACATTAATTGGTTCAGACAGAATGTTTTGGAAGCGGATTACCTGTACACGATTCGTTAAGTATGATTTGAGCCATTCCAGAAGAGTATGTTTTATGCCATATTTTTGTAGTTTGTGTAGAAGTAATGGTATGTCAATACGGTCGAAGGCTTTGCTAAAGTCAGTGTAAAGAGTTTCTACGTAGTTTCCGGCGTCCATTGCATTCAGAGTGAATGTCATAAATTCTTAGAGATTTGTTGTAGTTGAGCGGCCTTTAAAAAAGCCATGTTGTTTGTTTGTTATTACATTTTTAAGTGGATGAAAAAGTTTTTCATTTACAATTTTTTCAAATAATTTTGGAATGCATGAGATAATGGCTATTCCACGGTAGTTCCGAATGTTAGATTTTGCACCAGATTTAAATATTGGTACAAGAAAGGAAGATTTCCATGCTTTAGGAAAAGTACATTTATTAAGTGATAGGTTAAAAAGTAGTTGTAGTGGTAGTGTGAGTTCTTCAGCAAGATTTTTTAAAAATATTGGTGGTATACTGTCAGGTCCAGGCCCTTTTGAGGCGTCTAAGTTTTTCAGTGCTGTCGAAATGTCATGTTCTGATAGATAGTTTACAGAGATGGAGTTGGAAAATGCAGGTATGAAAGAGAAGTATTCACGGTCACGGTCAGTTTCTGAACAAGATGTATATACTTCTTGGAAAAAATTGCAAAGTGATTGCAGATTTCTGTACTATTTTTCCCTACATGTTCGTCGAGGTGCATTTGAGATGGAAAATTGTTGCTTTTTAGTTTAGTTTTTGTGTAGTTAAAAAAGTTCTTAGGGCAAGTCTTTATTTCGTTTTCAATTTTGCGGTTATATTCTTCATGTGCTGTGTTAATGGCTATTTTAAGTTGATTGCATAGATTTAAGTAATTTTGAAGATGAGCGTCACTTTTTTCTTGTTTGTAAGTTTTGTGTGCTTTTTGTTTCCTATTTTTCAAATGTTTTAGTTGTGAATTGAATCATACAGGTAATTTGCTGTTATGATTTTTTCTTCTTCTTTTCATAGGCAAAGTTTCGGCTAATATTTTGTTTATAATGTGATAAAATTTGTTTACTTCGACGTCGACATTTCCTTCTGTACTCAGTATGTTCCGCCAATTTATTATACTTAGTCTACACTTGACTACTTCAAAGTCAATTTTATTGTATTCCGGCACTTCCTCATATTCCAAGTCGTAGGGAAGGGATGCATTGTGTGTAAATAATGAATATTCAATTGCGGTGTGAAATGCTTCATTTTTCCATAATGGCAGGTTTGATGCATTCACACAAAAGTCTTCTGTGCAATTTGTGAAAAGAAGGTCTAAATATGCGTTTTGTTGATTTTTTACGGAGTTTACTTGATGTAGGCCAAAATTAGAAGTTTTGTCGAAAAAGTAGTGCAATGTTTCGTTTTCTCCTACGACTGGAAGTAAGATTGATTCATTTTCAATGTGAGAAATGAAGTCCGCATTACGTTGATTGAAGTCGCCAAAAATATGAAGGTTTACTTCAGGTTCCATATTCGAAATAATTGTGTCTAAAGATTGAAAGAATAATTCAAAGGAGAATTTGTTCGCATTTTCGGGTGGGAAGTAGACAGAGCAGTAAATATGTTCTTCTCCCAATATTGAGACTTTGGCCCATACATGCTCAAATTCTTTTTATTTAGGAGTAATAATTTCTTCAGAAGTAAGGCAAGAGTTTATGGCTATGAGGACTCCACTTCCAGATTTTTTCTGACAGAGAGATAAATTTCGGTCGTGCCGGAATACGTTAAAATTATTTCCAAAAACTTCTTCGCTTCTAACACTTTCATCCCAGCTGCTTTCAGTTCCAAGGATTACGTCGAAAGAGGAGGTTATTAAATTTTGATGAATTTCTTTCATTTTGGGCTTTTCATGCGGTTGAAATTTTGGCAATAGACCAAAATTTTAGTCACATTTTGTCTATGAAGCGAAGATGTTTTTGAGAATCCTGGAATACTTACATTACTAATTCCTGTTTCTATTCCTTCGTCAAAGGGCGTCGTTATTTCCGAAAATTCGGCCTTGTAAAATTGTGTTCGGCTTCCCGGATTAGTTGGAGTCGGCGGGTACGTTCACTTGTCAAAAATTTCCCATAAGAGTCCAGGTCGGCCAGCGCTTCCTTAGGTTTCATTCCATATTCCTGATGCACTTCGATGAAGATTCGTAGGAGGTGGTCAGGTGTTGTTGGAAGGCCTTCTGATGCTAATAGCATTTTTATACTAGTTGGTGTCATACCCTCGATGCATACTGTAGGTTGTTGATTTTTCATGTATGACAAATACAGACGGACGACGTGCATTATTTTCGGGTCACGAAGCCTTGCTTTTAAGAAGCGTTCGTCGCCATTTGCAGATTGTGAGGTAAGACGTACAATTGGAGGACGCATTGGATCAATTTCGAATTGGCTGTCTGTACTCATGTCCTGTGATACTGTAGATGTATTTATGTTCTGTGATATAGAAGATGTGTTCACATAGTTAGTGGATGGTGCAGCTTCGATGTCATTACTTCCTAAGACCGGAGTAGTGTTGTTTTGAATACTTCTTGTTCCTTTGTAAGGGTTGATTGTTTCACCTTTTCGAAAATTTATGAATTTTGAGGCAATATCTGCACCTAGATGCCCGGAGAATTGAACCCGTGCAGCTGCTAGTAAGTCCTTGTCCAAGGGTAAGGTATGTTGTAATGACATATTATTGTTATTGTTGTGGCAGGTATTGTTACTATTAGTGTTCAAGTTGCTGTTGTAGTGCACATTATTGTCGTTGTTGTTGTTGCTGTTGCTGTTGTTGTTGTTGTTGTTGTTGTTGTCGTGTTTGCTGTTGTTGGTTTAGTTGTTGTTTTTACTGCGTATACTGTAATTTGTATTATTTTGCTGTTTCCGCTTCCGATGTTTTCGTCTGAGGTTTGCTTTTTCTGCTTGTTTTTCTTGCAGTCGTCGAGTGCGCTGTTTTTTGTCATACTCGCTCCAGTCGCATTTCCATATTTTTTTGCTGCCGATGAAGCGCCAGCCTGACGTGACTTCCGAGTCAGCTTTTTCTTCCGGTGAAGGTTTAGCATACTGGGCACTGATTCCCATTTCTTCAGCAATACATGGATAAGCTTGAGGGACTTGCTCTTTCTTCATTGTTGCTTCATTGCACAGTGCTTTGATGTCGTCCAAAAATTCTTTCGATGATAAGCTGCATGGTGGGTCGATACTTTTTATTTCATTAATATTTGTTTGCACGCCGTCAATTTTGTTTTCGAAAAAAGTAAACACTTTTTCAAGGTTTACTTCTGTCTTAGTGGACAGTTGCTTGTTGGCGGTTTTTATGTCAGCTAAAAAAGTTTCGTCGTGTTCATTCAAAAGTGATGAAATGCGATTTATGACTTTACTGGCCGCGTTGCATGTATTAATGTTTACATTTTTTATGTCCGTTTCTAGCTTCAGCAAAAGAGATTCCATGCTGTCGAGAGCGTCATGTGATACTTTCATGCTTTTTATTTGTGCGAATAAAGCATGGTTTGCTTCAATTTGGGCACGGACTGTTTGGTTCAATTCCTGCTGTTGATGGATAAGTTTTTTCATTTGCAGTTCTCCGGCAAATTCCTGCTGACAGTCAATACAGAGAGGTACCATGAAGGTCCTTAATAATTCAACGTGGTTTCTCTGTGTTCCCACGCAGGCTGCATGAAATTTTCGATTGCACTTTCCGTGACACTTCCAGAGATAGCGATTGTCGTTAGCAGTACAATTACTAATTCCGCACTTCTCCATGTTTACGCGACGGTATGTTAAAAACTGATTACTATTTAAAAAATAGTGCCTACTTGCACGTTTGCGCCGAAATAAAAAAGTTTAAATAAAATTATAAAAATATATATAAATATATATATATATATATATATATATATATATATATATATATATATATATATATATATATATATATATATATATATATATATATATATATATATATATATATATATATATATATATATATATATATATATATATATATATATATATATATATATATATATACGCGCGCAATATACTGCGACACGAGTCCCGTGAACACGTCCGTTCGGTTGGACGGATGGACAAAAAAAAGGTTTGGTACCACGTGGGTACCGGATTTGTGCTAAGTACACATAACCATTTTTTATTTTTTACGTTTCGCTTTCAGCTCATCAGTGCGTCAGCAGTTTATGTTGAACTGCTAACGCCACCTAACGATTCAACTTAAACCGCTGAGCAGACGTAAAGTTAATGCTATTTGCATATACACTTATCACACCGAAGTGCTATGTCTTTACTGACGTGCCGAAAGAAACGAAACTAAGTGACGACGTTCTGGCCATCAACAGATAGTAGTTATTTAGGGGTTTGGTACCACGTGGGTACCGGATTTGTGCTAAGTACACATAACTATTTTCATTTTTTTACGTTTCGCTTTTAGCTCATCAGTGCGAAGTAAAGACATGTCAGTAAAGTCGGCACGTCAGTAAAGACATAGCATTTCGGTGTGATAAGTGTATATGTAAATAGCATTAACTTTACGTCTACTCAGCGGTTTAAGTTGAACCGTTAGGTGGCGTTAGCAGTTCAACATAAACTGCTGACGCACTGATGAGCTGAAAGCGAAACGTAAAAAATGAAAATAGTTATGTGTACTTAGCACAAATCCGGTACCCACGTGGTATCAAACCCCTAAATAACTACTATCTGTTGATGGCCAGAACGTCGTCACTTAGTTTCGTTTCTTTCGGCACGTCAGTAAAGACATAGCACTTCGGTGTGATAAGTGTATATGTAAATAGCATCAACTTTACGTCTGCTCAGCGGTTTATGTGGAACCGTTAGGTGGCGTTAGCAGTTCAACATAAACTGATGAGCTGAAAGCGAAACGTCAAAAATGAAAAAGAATTAATGTTCTGAGCCATGTAATCAAAATACAAGGACATAAAACGGGTCTTAGAATTGAGCTCGACAAGCCTTTCGAAGTTTTCAATCACCATCGGGTTCAAGATATCGCATCTTATAAGCAATCGATATGAGAGATCCCAGAATCGATTTTTCAATGGTAAGCCGTCCGCGAGAACTTCGAGACTCATCGTATGAGTCAACTGCATGCAACCTAAGGCAATACGCAAACAACGGTACTGAATTCTTCCCAGTTTAATAAAAAGGGTGTTCGCGGCTGATCGAAAGCAGAAGCATCCATATTCCATTACAGACAATATCTTTGTTTGATACAGTCTGATCAGGTCTCCCTGGTGGCACCTCACCAAGTTCCGGTTATTGTGCGAAGAAAATTGATTCTCTGCTGGCATTTTGTCGTGAATACGACTTACTTTACTATGGGGCGCCTTTTCAAAATTAGCCATATGGAAGAATGGGCAGAACGTAATCGTGAATATCTCGACTGGTATTAGTGACAGCAACATAATTCTTTCACTATTTCATCAAAAATATGATCAGGAATTTAAGATAATATTTTGAACAGTGTGAGATAACCACAAACAACTCGAAAATTAAGTTTTCTCAAAATTTGAAAACAACGCGGAAAACTGTTCACTTTTGCTTGGTTTTTTCGCGCAAGGACGACGATTTTGAGGTAGTCAGGCACATATTTTCAACTGAACTTTCTAAAAGGGGAACCGTGGTCGACAGTCAATCATTTATGCTTGTGATTTGGATGGAAGCATACGTGGAGGCGAGCATTCAAACAGCGGCATCGGAGAACGCACTTTCTGCGTGGTTAAAAACCTCAAACGCTCAGGTCGTAGTACACATTTACCTTCCGGTCGCCAAGGTGAGAAGACGCATTAAACCAGTTTCGCATCATTTGGCACTGCGAGCGGATGTGTCGGTTTGTTCGCAAAGCTAGTTTCAATTCAAGCAAGAACGATTGCATCAGACAACAGAGTTGCTGGTCGTTTGCATAGGAGCAAAAGAATACGAAAAACGAAAAGTGGACAACATTATATAAAATCAGCCATTCCAATGACTCTAAATGATATCTAAAGAACTATTAAGATTACTTCTTTGCAAATCGAAGGTAAAAATCATCAGTTTAGTGAAAATCCAAAATAATTTGATTTGCTTTGTGCACTTTTCGCTGTGGGAAAATCATTCGAGAAAAATGCTCCGAACTGTGCTAAATATCGTAGAGAATTCCACAATTTGGTCCTTCTAAAAGGTAGGTTTTACAGCATCTTGATGGATTCTTTTAATGAAATATGCAAATCCGAAATGAGATAATCGACGCCAAAAATCGTTTAAAATTCGAATAGTGATCACACAGTCGATCAACTATCAATTCGAATTCGAAAGTATAAAGAAACCGTGTCAGTTTAATTCGTATTCACAACATCCAGTTATGTCTCTGACATTACACACCCGTACTTTTTGTTTCAGATACCTAATGCGACATCTCCAGGTGCCATTGGAGTCGAACCAGACCACGAGATATTTAAATGTGAAGACCTGAGCTATGGATTCACCCCTAGTTGAAGCTGTAGTTGTGCTGATTCTCGCTTCTATGAAAATACAACCAGCTCAGTTTTCTCCGTAGAGAACTCGATACCCATTTGAAGAGCCCATGTCGACAAGTTGTCTAGGGTATCTTGCAATGGTCCTTGGAGATCGGCAGCTTTGGGTCCTATAATACACACAACGCTGTCGTCGGCAAGTTATCTTAGCGAGCAAGATGTGTTGATACATTCATCAATGTTGTTTACGTAAAAATTGTATAAAAGGGGGCTTAAGAATGAGCCCTGAGGAAGACCCATGTAACTGAATCGTATTGTCGACAAATCACCATGCGCGAAATACATGTATTTCTCGGACAATAGATTATACAAAAAGTTATTCAGAATTTGTGAAAGACCATGCTGATGAAACTTCTCAGATAGGGTGTTTATGGAAACTGAGTCAAAAGCCCCCTTAATGTTTAGGAAAACTGATGCCATTTGTTCTTTACGAGTAAATGCCATTTGAATTTCGGTTGAGGACAACGCAAGACAATCGTTCGTTCCTTTGCCCCTGCGGAAGCCAAATTGTGTATTATATATATATATATATATATATATATATATATATATATATATATATATATATATATATATATATATATATATATATATATATATATATATATATATATATATATATATATATATATATATATATATATGTATATATATATATATATATATATATATATATATATATATATATATATATATATATATATATATATATATATATATATATATATACCGTTTATTATTATTATTATTATATCGCTTAGAATTGTGTATCTGAAAGTAAGCCATTAGTCTCGACAAAATTGTCTAGACGAAACAGAATCATTTTTTCAAACAATTTCCGGATACAGCAAAGCATAGCAACCGGCCGATACGAATTGTGATCGGAGGCTGGTTTCCCTGGTTTTTGAACGGCGATAACTCTTACTTGTCTCCAGTCATGTGGGACAATATTATCCTCAAGAAGCCTATTGAATAAATTCAATAAGCGCCTTTTGGCAGAGTCAGGCAAATTTTTCAACAAGTTGAATTTGATTTTGTCTAACCCCGGAGCTTTATTGTTACACGATAAGAGCGCAACTGAGAACTCTACCATCGAAAATGGTGTTTCGTTTATGTTAGATGGGGCGACGCGCATGATCGTATGTTCCGGAACAGAGTTAGGACATACTTTTTCAGCGAAATCGTATATCCAGCGGTTAGAATATTCCTCGCTTTCGTTCGTGGTGTTTTTATTTCGCATTCGTCGGACTGTGTTCCAAAGAGTGCTCATTGATGTTTTTCTCGATAATCCGTCTACCAATCGACGCCAATAACCGCTTTTCTTCGCTTTAATCGAGCTTTTCATATTTGCGTCTACTGCCGCGTAGTTTTTATAATTATCAGGTGTTCCGTTTTTCTCAAACTCGATAAATGATGAAGCTCTCTCCGCGTTTAATTCTAAGCACTCTATGTCCCACCACGGGTTGGGAGGACGGATGTTAGTTTTCGCTCCGGGTAATCGTTTCGTCTGCGCTTGAGTCGCGGTGTCGAGAATCAAGCCAGCCAAAAACGTGTACTCTTACTCCGGAGGAAGTTCTTGTGTTGGTTCTTGTTTCTCAGATATCGAATTTGTGTAGCATTTCCAATCAATATTTCGTGTGAGGTCATACGAAACATTGATTGTCTCTGATGGTCTTAATCCGTAGGCGATTGAAATCACGATAGGTAGATGATCGCTACCGTGGGGATCAGGGATCACCTTCTTCGTGTAGTCCAACCGTAGCGATGTCGAGTAAAGGGATAAGTCCAGCGCACTTGATTTTGCTGGTGGTGCAAGTCTCCTAGAACTAACGTCGGCGCAGGAAGGAGCTCAATGATATCACTGAGCCGCTGATACCCAACCGAGGCTCTTGGCGGAATGTACATGGCAGCAATGCAAAGGTCCTTGCCTTTGATTGTAACATGACATGCGACGACTTCAATACCTGGTATCGAGGGGAGGTTAATGCGATAGGAAGAATAGCACTTTTTGATCCCCAAAAGTACTCCTCCAAAGGGATCATCTCCATCCAAACGAATAATGTTAAAATCGTGGAAGTTTAAGGGTATTTCTGAAGTTAGCCAAGTTTCGCACAATGCAAATGCGTCACATTTCAGATTATTTACAAGAAATTTGAAAGGATCTATTTTTGGAATGGTACTTCTACAATTCCACTGTATAACAGTGATTGTATCCGTGACCTCGGTGGGTGACTTAGCCATCGAAGGATACGATCGCTGAAAGAAGGGGTCATTTTGCAGTCAACTGCTTCAAGAATGTTTTTACTGTAGGAATAAAAGCCCTTATCAGGCTTTTAAGAGGTTCAGAAATATTGAAAGTAGAGATGATCCAGTTCACAATATCAGAGAATTTAACAAACCCAGTATTTGGTAAATTTTCTGACTGATCTTTAGGGACTTTCGGGGGGTTTGAAGTCCCAGGAAGTGATGGAAATTCTTGCTCGGAATTTAATTTTCCAAGGCCTGGAGCTTTTTTCTCTGGTTTTTTGCCATCACTACCAATTGTTGTAATTTTTCGAGACCCATCAGAGGACACCTTCGAACCCTTACTAGGGAGCTTTTGAAAAGATTAATTTCTTCTCTTTCTATATGATGAGCTAAGAAGGGTAGTCGAAGATGTATCTTCGAGGGGGTCATCATATTCGCTCTCGTCAGTTGCCAAACAAGCGTATAGGTTTACTGGAGGCGTAGCACTTTTCAACATTTCAGCAAAAGAACGCATTGATTGTTGCTTAAGCGAACGCCTCATCTTATCTTGGCGCAATTTGTACGCTGGACAATCAGAGAGGTCATGCGAACCCCTCCTTACAGAAGAGACACTTTTCATTGTCTTCACTGCAGGAGTTATCCGTATGACTCCCTTCACACTTTATACACCGGGATTTATTGCAACAGAGATGCTGTATGTCCCAATTGTTTGCAATTGGTGCAGTTCGTGACCCGCGGCACAAAAAGGCGAACAGGTAAACGAACTTGGTCCAGGAGGACGTAATTAGGCAAAGCCGAGCCAGCGAAAGTCACTCGATGCGAGTCTGATGGGATATAGGACTTAGTTCCATCCTCAGCGGTCGATACTGAACGCAATTGCTTGCAGTCCAGTATCTTAACGTTCTTGAGTAGAGGGTTTTTAAAACCTCCTGCCCCATGCTTAAGAACGTCCTCGTAAGTCAGACTCGGATCGGTGATTACGTCGTCTATCTCGACTTCGCGAGCTGGTACGTATACGCGATACTCCCGCGTGAAATGCTCACTTTGAACGATCTCATTAGCCTGTTTTGCACTGGCTAACAAGACCCTAAGCTTGTCCGGGCGTCCATGTCGACAAGTTGTCGAGGGTATCTTGCAATGGTCCTTGGAGATCGGCAGCTTTGGGTCCTATAATAGACACAACGCTGTCGTCGGCAAGTTATCTTAGCGTGCAAGATGTGTTGATACATTTATCGATGCCGTTTACGTAAAAATTGTATAAAAAGGGGCTTAAGCATGAGCCCTGGGGAAGACCCATGTAACTGAATCGTATTGTCGACAAATCACCATGCGCAAAGTACATGCGTTTCTCAGACATGTGATGATTGTGTAAAAAGTTGTTTAAAACTGGCGAAAGACCATGCTGATGCAGCTTTTCAGATAGGATATTTATAGAAACTGAGTCAAAAGCCCCCTTAATGTTTAGGAAAACTGACAACATTTGTTCTTTACTAGCAAATGCCATTTGAATTTCTGTTGAGAGCAACACAAGACAGTCGTTCGTTCCTTTGCCCCTGCGGAAACCAAATTGTGTATCTGAAAGTAAGCCATTAGTCTCGACCCAATTGTCTAGACGAAACAGAATCATTTTTTCAAACAATTTCCGGATACAGGAAAGCATAGCAATCAGCCGATACGAATTGTGATCGGAGGCTGGTTTTCCTGGTTTTTGAATGGCGATCACTTTCACTTGTCCTCAAGGAACTTATTGAATAAACTCAACAAGCGCCTTTTGGCGGGGTCAGGCAGATTTTTCAACAAGCTGAATTTTATTCTGTCTAATCCCGGGGCTTCATTGTTACATGACAAGAGTGAAAGTGAGAGCTCTACCATCGAAAATGGTGTTTCGTTTGTATTTGGTGTCGCGGCGCGGGTGATCGTCTGTTCCGGAACAGAGTCTGGGCATACTTTTTTAGCGAAATCGAATATCCAGCGGTTGGAATATTCCTCGCTTTCATTCGTGGTGTTATGATTGCGCATTCGTCGGACTGTGTTCCAAAAAGTGTTCATAGATGTTTCTTTCGTTAAGCCGTCTATAAACCGACGCCATTAACCGCGTTTCTTGGCTCTAATCAAGTTCTTAGTTTTAAAGTCTAACGCCGTGTAATTCCGGTAATTATTAGGTGTTTCATTTTTTCTGAATATTTTATACGCGGAGGCTCTTTCCGCGTTTAAATGTGTGCACTCTTTGTCCCACCACGGGTTGGGAGGACGGATGTTAGTTTTCGCGCCGGGTACACGTTTCGTCTGAGCTTGAGTCGCGGTGTCGAGAATCAAGCCAGCCAAAAACGTGTACTCTTCCTCCGGAGGAAGTTGTAGAGTTCTTTCAAGTTTCTCAGATATCGAGGTCGCATAGCTATTCCAATCAATATTTCGTGTGAGGTCATATGAAACATTGATTGTCTTCGATGGTTTTGAGCCGCTGGTGATTGATATTACGATCGGTAGATGCTCGCTACCGTGGGGATCAGGAATTACCTCCCACGTGCAATCCAACTGTAGCGATGTCGAGCAAAGGGATAAATCCAGCGCACTTGGTCTTGCTGGTGGTGCAGGGATCCGTGTCATTTCTCCCGTATTCAATATTGTCATATTGAAGTTGTCGAAAATATCATGGATCATAGATGATCTGTTATCGTCGTGAAGACAGCCCCATCCCGTACCGTGTGTGTTAAGGAATGGAGGAATGTAGATGGAAGCAATACAAAGGTCCTTACCTTTGATTGTAACATGACATGCGACAACTTCAATACCTGGCATCGAGGGGAGGTTAATTCGATAAAAAGAATAGCACTTTTTGATCCCCAAAAGTACTCCTCCGTAGGGATCATCTCGATCCAGACGAATAATGTTAAATTCGTGGAAGTTTAAGGGTATTTCAGAAGTTAGCCAAGTTTCGCACAATGCAAATGCTTCACATTTCAGATTATTTACTAGAAATTTAAGTGAATCTATTTTTGGGACGATGCTTCAGTAATTCCACTGTAAAACAGTGATTAGATCCGTGACATCGGTGGATGATTTAGCCATCGAAGGATACAATCGTTGAAAGAAGGGGCCAATTTGCAGTCAACTGCTTCAAATATGTTTTTACTGTTAGCATGAAAGCAATTAGAATGCTTCTAATAGGGTCAGAAATATTGAAGGTTGTAAAAATCCAGTCCATAACATCAGAGAACTAAATAAGTCCAGGTTCACTGGTGGATTTTCAGGGACGCTTGGGGATTTTGTAGTCCCTGGAAGTGGTGGGAATTCCATCTCGGAATTGAGTTTTCCAAGACCAGGAGCTTTTTGCTTCGGTGTTTTGTCCCGATTCCCGTTAGATGTACCTTTTCGAAGCCCTTCGGAAGACACCTTCGAACCCTTACTAGGGAGCTTATGAGAGGATTCTTTTGCTCTTTTCCTATAGCTATGAGGGACCGCCGAAGATGGACCTTCCAAAGGGTCGTCGGAATCGCTCTCGTCAGTTGACAAGCAGGCATATGGGTTCGTTGTCTGTTTAGGAGGGGTGGCACCCTTAACCATCTCGGCAAAGGATCGCTTGGAGTGTTCCTTCAGAGAACGCTTCATCCGATCTCCTCGTAGTTTGTAAGCGGGACAATCAGTGAGGTCATGCGGACCCTCCTTACAGTAGAGACACTTTTCAGCATCCTTACCGCAAGAGCCGTCCGCATGAGCTTCCCCACAGTTAGCACAACGTGGCTTATTGCTGCAATGGGTAGCTGTATGCCCCAGTTGTTTGCAATTGGTACAATTCATTATCCGGGGTACAAATAGACGAACAGGTAAACGAACCCGGTCCAAGAGGATGTAGTTGGGCAAAGCAGAGCCGGCGAAGGTCACACGGTAAGAGTCTGATTGGGGATAGGACTTTGTTCCATCCCCGGCGATCGATACGGAATGCAATCGCTTGCAATCCAGTATCTTGACATTCTTAAGTGAGGGGTCTTTAAAACAACCCGCCCCGTACTTAAGAATATCCTCGCAAGTCAAACTCGAATCGGTGACCACACCGTCGATTTCTACTTCACGATCTGGTACATAGACGCGGTACTCCAGCGTAAAAGGATCATTTTGAACAAGCTCATTAGCCTGTTTTGAGCTGGTAAACAAGACCCTCAGCTTGTCTGGCCGTATTCTATCTATACTTTTCATAGTATTATATCGCGATGTCAGGTCTCGCGATATTTTTAAAATATTTAATGTAATGTAGTGCGAGCCCATCAGGATAGCTTTTTATGCTTGACTTTTTACAGTCAAGAGAAGTCTCCATTTCAACATCGGGAGCGGGGGGGTCAGGATTTAAATTTGAAATGTCGCGGAACTACTTCCGCGCAGAAACAAATGATTCGGGGGGGAAATATAATGGTCAAATAAAGAAATAAAAATAAACAAAGTACCAGTACTCACTTAAAATCCAACGGGGGACACCAAGCTGGACTTCGTCGATCGGCGTATCGCCGCTTTGATGGTGTGCAAAAAACCTCCGAGAGGAAAAGGCACAGTTATTTATAATCCTCACACAATGGCCGCTTGTTTATAATCCGCACACTTGGCCTTGATCGGCGAAACAAAAACCGACTAAACCGTTTCGATCGACCGCTCACAATAAGGCACTGTTCTATTATATAATGCGCAAAAAAAACCTCTTAGAGGAAAAAGCACTGTTGTCCATTACACAATATCGTCCGACTACTTTATCACACACACAACTGGTTTTAAATGCTTTCGCAATAAATCCAAATCACGTCCGTTCGCTCGGAAGGTTGAAACGGCAATGTCTTCAGGAGTATTATTATGGTTTTAAAAAAAATGAATAGAAGTAGTCTGGAATAAAGAACTGGACCCTGAGTTCAAGAACTAAATTTAGAACCAATAACAGACTCAGAATCCAGCTTCAATTCTAGAACTGCAATTTCGAAACTCAAATCAGTTCTGGAATACAGTTCCAGAATCCAGTTTCAGCACGCAGGCTCTGAATTCTAAACCTATATTGTGGAACTAAAATCTGAAACTTGAACTTCTCGTTACGACTACCGAAAAGCAAATGAGAGCTGCGACCTGAGCGTTTGAGGTTTTAACCACGCACTCTCCGTCGCTGCTGGTTGAAGGTTTAACACCCACGACGTCTGCTTCCATCGAACGCACGAAAAGAAATGATCGATTTTCATCACGGTTCCCCTTTTTTACGCATTCAGTTGGAGATATGTGTCTGATTACCTCAAAATCGTCGTCCTTGCGCGAAAAACCCAAGCGAAAGTAAATAGTTTTCCGCAACGTTTTCAAATTTTGAGAAAACTTAAATTTTGAGTTGTTTGTGGTTATCTCACACTGTTCCAAATATTATCCTAAATTCCAGATCATATTTTTGATGAAATGGTGAAAGAATTATGTTGCTACCATTAATATAAGTCGAGATATTCACGATTAACAGATCGGCTGAAAAGTTCCTATCGTTTCTATGAGAGGGCGCCACTAGAATTATATCCATACCATTTTCAGTTAGTACCAACCTTCAAAAGATACGTGTATAAATTTGACAGCTGTCTGATTATTAGTTTGTGAGATATTGCATTTTGAGTGAAGCTACTTTTGTTATTGTGAAAAAAATGAAAAAAAAGGAAATTCGTGTGTTGATGAAACACTACTTTTTGATGAAAAAAAGTGCCGCCAATACCAAAAAATGGCTTGATGAGTGTTATCCAGACTTTGCACCGGGCGAAGCAACAATTCGTAAGTGGTTTGCAAAATTTCGTACTGGTCATATGAGCACCGAAGACGATGAACGCAGTGGACGTCCAAAAGAGGCTGTTACCGATGACAACGTGAAAAAAATTCACAAAATGATTTTCAATGACCGTAAAGTGAAGTTGATCGAGATAGCTGACACCCTTAAGATATCAAAGGAACGTGTTGGACATATTATTCACGAATATTTGGATATGAGAAAGCTTTGTGCAAAATGGGTGCCGCGTGAGCTCACAATCGATCAAAAACAACAACGAATTGATGATTCTGAGCAGTGTTTGAAGCTTTTATATCGAAATAAAACCGATTTTTTTTTGTCGATATATAACAATGGACGAAACATGGCTCCATCACTTCACTCCGGAGTCCAATCGACAGTCAGCTGAGTGGACTGCACGCGATGAACCGAACCCAAAGCGTGGAAAGACTCAACAATCGGCCGGTAAGGTTATGTCGTCTGTATTTTGGGATTCGCATGGTATAATTTTCATCGACTACCTTGAAAAGGGAAAAAACCATCAACAGTGACTATTATATAGCGTTATTGAATAACGAAATTTAAAAAAAAAACGGCCTCATTTGAAGAAGAAAAAAGTTTTGTTTCATCAAGACAATGCACCGTGTCACAAGTCGATGAAAACATTGCTGAAATTGAACGAATTGGGCTTCGAATTGCTCCCTCATCCACCGTATTCTCCAGATTTGGCTCCCAGTGACTTTTTTCTGTTCTCAGACCTCAAGAGATGCTCGCTGGTAAAAAATTTAGAAGCAATGAAGAGGTAATCGCTGAAACTTATGCCTATTTTGAGGCATAGGACAAATCGTACTACAAAAATGGTATCGAAAAGTTGGAAGATCGCTATAATCGCTGTATCGCCTCTGATGGCAATTATGTTGAATAATAAAAACGAATTTTGGCAAAAAAATGTGTGTTTCTATTAAACGATACGAACTTTTCAGCCGAACTGTTAAGTTCTGCCCATTCTTCCATATGGCTAATTTTGAAAAGACGCCCCATAGTAAAGTAAGTCGTATTCACGACAAAAGGGATAGGTAAATGGATGATGAAGGTAGGTGGAGGGGGTGGAAGGTAAGCGTGGTCGAACAACGGGGTTAGAATCGGCATGTAAATCTAATTAGTGATCGAAAAGATGGTGGAAGACGAAGACAAAGACGGGGTTAGAATCGGCAAGTAGATCTAATTAGTAATCGAAAAGATGGTGGAAAATGGAGAGAAAGACGGGATTAGAATTGGCAAGTAGATCTAATTAGTGATCGAAAAGATGGTGGAAGACGGAGGAAAGAAGGAAGTGTGACCGGGTTAGTATTTGCAAGCGAATCTGATTAGTTTCCAGTAGAAATAAAGAAGACGAAGAAAACGAGAAGGGAAGCGAAAGGGATAGTATATCGAGCGAATCTGATTAGTTTCCAACGGTGATGGGAGGAATTTTCGTATTTTTATTCAGCCATCACTAGGTTGAACAAAAACACAAACGGTTACAGACAAATCCTGATCCAAAGTTATTCTGACAAGTAGCAATGAAACAATCGTTTGATCATATTTCGAGATAGATGAAAGTCGAAAACATTGGAGCAGCTATTGAATGTCCTGCACATACTGGAAAATGGTTCATTATAACCATAATTTGTTCGTGCAATGGGTAAACTCAAGAAACGATGAGAGCGTAGATTACGTCGATGAATGTCAAGATTAATCAGTTAAAGAAATTCGGGACAATCGATACGTGATTGTAATAAATCAGCAACAAAAACGGCTTTGGAGACATTCTTACGAACAGATAGCAGATCCAGGTCAATAAGCTTACAACGATCTTTGTAGCTAGGAAGATTAAATCTCTCCAAGGTAAATTGCGCAGAGCGAATCTAAAAATTCACGCTGGATAGTTTCGATGCGTGCAATGTCGATTTGATAGTGAGGTGCCCAGACAACAGCTGCATGTTCTAGCGTCGAACGGATAAGAGCACAATATAATGCCTTAAGACAGTATACATTAGTAAAGCTCTTGGTAACACGAAAGACGAAACCCAAGAGCTTGGAGGCCTTCGAAAGCATATAATCGATGTGACTTTTGAAGTCCAGCTTGGAATCAAGAATGATACCCAAATCTTTCACGGAAGATTCACGTTTCAGTATATTGTGCGAGATGCTATAGTCGTAGGTAATCAGTGAGCGTTTACGAGTAAACGACAAAACGGAACACTTCGAGGCATTCAAAACCATTCTATTATCCTGACACCAGTTTGTGAATAAGTCTAACTGTGACTGCAAATATATAGTGTCTTCTTGACATTTAACTAAATAAAATAGCTTTGAGTCGTCTGCGAAGGATAGTTTGTGGCATTTCAATATGAAGTTGAGATCATTGAGGTAGAGTAAAAATAAAAATGGACCTAAGTGACTGCCTTGAGGGACTCCACAGTTGACAGCGAAAGGCACTGTAATGAAGTCTCCGATCTTCACAGACATTTCGCGACCAATTAGATACGACTCGAGCCAATTTAGCAACGATCCACTGAAACCAAGTCTATTGAGTTTTGCTACTGCTATTTGGTGGTTTATTTTGTCAAAGACTGCAGAGAAATCAGTGTAGATTGCATCAACCTGTAGGCGTGCTTGTAGAGATCGAACTGTAAAAGAAGTGTAGCAGAGTAAGAGTTGCAGTTGATCGTTTCGGCATGAATCCGTGCTGAGTTTCTGAAATGTAGTTGTTGCTGTTGTGTTTCAAGAAATCCAGAACTATAGTTTCAAATAATTTAGATACGGCACATAGTGCAGCTATACCACGATAATTGGATACATCGGCTTTGTTTCCCTTCTTGAAAACTGAGAAAATAAATGATTTTTTCCAAATATTTGGAAATGTTCCTGATCTAAGAGAAATATTGAACAACATCGACAGTGGAATAAGAAGACTCTTTGAGCACTTTTTTATTACTAATGAAGGAATACCATCCGGTCCAGCTTAGGAAGATGATTTCATCTTAATACACGCTTTTTCGATCATAGCAGTTATTATGAAAGGGTGAGAACTAGTTGGAGAGCGGCTAGGAACATTGATGATAGCTTTGGAGATCTGATCACTCGAAAGAATTTCATTGGAAAATTGTCGTTGAAATAAGTAGCAAATATCAGATATCGCCGATGATTCAACGTCATCAAGAAACATCTGATCGGGTAGTCCTGATTCTTTCCTTTGTTCGTTCACGTGGTTCGAAAATCTTTTAGGATTGATTTTTAGATTATTTTGTACTCGAAGGAGGTGAGCATCGCATAACATTCTGTTCAGTCGTTTATAGCGGTTGTTAAGGTAGATGTAGTGAGATCGCAATTGAAGCGAAGGCCGTTTAGATAATTTTCTTAATGCAGACCGTTTAACGCATTTACAACGTTTCAAGGTCAGATTTGCCCATGGGGGATGTATCGGTTCACGACGAATTTTTTTGGTATAAATTGATCGATGGAGTATTACATGAGACCATAACATAGCAGCAGAGTTGCAGTCGCCACTAGAAAATAAGTTTTTCCAGTTCAACGACAGCAGAAACTGGTTCATAGCATCGAAATTTCCATTTTTGAAATCGTAGTATGTCACTTCGGAAATACTATTGAAAACGACGGGCGTGTCTTCTGGTATAGTGATTTGAAAGGGAGGGTGATGGCGATACGTTTTAACTGGTGGAGAAGGTGCAACGGTTATGGAACATTTATCCGATAATTCATAACTGACAAAACATAGGTCCAGAAGCCGATGGTTACTGTTGTAGTTATCGTTCAGTTGAACTAATCCGGCAATATTGTAATCGTCCAGGAGTCGTGATTTAATATTCGTTTTGGAAGAAGATGTAGCATATGGGTGAAGATATTTACAAGAGCCGTGAATCCATTTAATGCCTGATTGATTAAAGTCTCCCAAAATTACGATTTTGTCGTTTAAACTCATTCGATCGCTTATCGACAAAAGTGAACACAAGTGTTGTTCAATCATGTCAGAATCATTCACGCGATCAGGCGGAAAGTAAAGCACACACATGTATGATGTGAGAACAAAAGAGCAATCCAAACTTGCTCAACATTGCCACAGTTTGAAAAAGTTATCAAGCGCGAATTGAATTTGGAACGACAGGCAATCAAAATACCTCCGCCGCTCGTTTTGCAACTGTTAATTTCGTTACGGTCTTGTCGGTACACGGAGTAGGAACTATCAAAAATCTGCTTGGTTAACGTGTTGACCAATTCCACACTAACAGACCTGAGCGATCAAACAGCTCAAATTACTCATACTATAACAATAATAACCGAGGCCGTGGACATTACCAACCCCAACAAACTCGATTTCAGCACAATCGGCAGAATGTCTTTGTAGCAGGCTTCGAGCCAATACCGTATATACATCCAATGCAAATGCAAACAGCTGCGCCGGCCAATGCACCGAGCGAGCGGCAACAACCGCAACAGCAGAACCAGCCGATGCAAAATCATTTTTTGGGCAAATGTGTTGACTTTAAATCTAAGCGCTTCTAACTTCATTAAGGTCGGAGTACGAATGACTAACTCAATTTGTACATTACTGATAGATTCCGGAGCAGATATTTCAATTTTTAAAGCAAATAGAATAATACCTAACCAAATTGCGAATAGAAATGTAAGAACAAAACTAACTGGAATAACAGATGGGGAAATAGCAACTATCGCAATAACCGAAACAGAACTAATGTTCGGAAATAATGTAACCACTAGACATCATTTTCATTTAGTTGGACCAGATTTTCCTATTCAAACAGATGCCATTGGGCAGAGACTTTTTCATCTCCCACTAATGCCAGATCGTTTATGAATACTGGTTATTAAATTTTAGTATAAATAATATAAATGTAGCTATACCAATAGAATATAAAGTAAATGAAAACTATATTATTCCACAACGAAGCGAAGTGATTAGAAAATTAAGCAATCAAACTATAACAGAAGACATGGTGATCTTTTCGCAGGAAATTGAACCAGGAGTTTCATATCCCCACAAAACCGTTATATAAAAATCATGAACACAAGAAAATCACCTGTAAATATATCCAACTTAGAATTTATACCTGAAATGGAACCCTTAGCGAATTACAATATAATGAAATTAAACAATAACCCCCTGAACGATACAAGAAACCATAAACTATTGAACGAAATAGACATGAACAACGTACTTACGTACGCACAAAATGAATTAAAGAATCTAATATTGGAATATACAGACATATTCTCTACCCCAGAAGAACTCTTGACGACCAATAAATTCTATAACCAAAATATCAACCTAAACGATAACGTTCCAGTCTACATTCCTAACTACAAAACGATTCATTCACAACACGACGAAATAGAAACACAAGTCAATAAAATGCAGAACGACAAAATTAAAGAACCTTCTATATCACCCTACAATAGCCCCTCAACTCAAGAAAATTTACAGCCTTTTCAACACAAAGTGGACACTACCAATTCACACGTTTACCTTTCGGACTAAATATTAGCCGAAATAGTTTCCAAAGAATGATGACGATTGCCATGGCTGGACTTACACCAGAACACGCAGTCGTTTACATTGACGATATAATAGTGATAGGATGTTCCATCGAACACCATTTACAAAATTTAACAAAAGTTTTCGAAAGAATTAAAAAATACAACCTAAAATTAAACCCAAACAAATGTAAATTGTTTAATACCGAGGCGACATATCTAGGACATAAAATTACAGATAGAGGAATATTACCTCATAGTACAAAATACGACGCCATCATTATTACCGTAAATTCCTAACAAATTTCGCAACGATAGCACACCCTCTCAATCAAATCCTTAAGAAAAACAAACAATTCGTTTGTGTTATGTAACACTTCTCTAAATGTGTCCACCTTGTTGATTACATGTTCGAAAAAATCTAATCTAATTGCACGTATTGTGATTAGTGTGTATTGATCGAAAAGTCGATCAATACACAATATAAAAACACCAATAAACAGAGGCAGGTCCTCTTTCAGTAATAAACTTTCAACCTGTGTGTTTCGCTAGTGAGAACAATCCGAAATAGTTAGTAGGGAAAGTGATATAAAATAATATTTTACAAGTGGCGACGAGGGATAATTTGGAACCGGCGTGGCTAAAGACACGGTGTAATACGGATTTCCGGGAGCAGTAAAACTTTTGTTTTAATTGTTTTTTAATACTTTTGTTTTATGATTCTTTTCATGCTGGAGTTTCTTTCTCTTCGGTTGGAGTAATTCGACCATCCAATTATATCTTGGCACGCGCAAAAAAAAAATTGTGGAAATTCATCATTTCTAGTGAAAAGGAATTACCAAAGAAAAGGAATTACCAAGGAAAAGGAATTACCAAGGAAAAGGAATTACCAAGGAAAAGGAATTATCAAGGCAAAGGAGTTATTAGGGAAAAGATCTACTGGTTCGATTGCAATCAATCGGTGAGTCGTTTTGTTTTTCTTTTATTGAAAAAAAAATTGCATAAACTATATATCAATTCCGGGCTGACATATTTTTTTTTAAATTTTATTTATTTTTGCCCATTATATTTACAACAAACGATCCGAAAGTAGTGCAAATATATAAGTTTTATTAAAGTGCAAGTTATTAATACGTGAACAGAAAAATTGCTTTTTAAAGTTTATTTCGAGGTTAGTGAATTGTTTGGTTAAAAAAAAAATTTGTTCTAATATTTTTTTTCTTGTGGATTTTTACAATTTTTTCTAGCGGTTGTTTTTTATTGAATTTTTTTAAATTTTTGGGGATATTTCTGTGATAAATTTTTGATCTTACGCTTCAATTTTGAAAAGATGTCTCAAGGTTTTGCTTCCACAATGGAACCTTTTAGAAAAGGTACATCGTTCACTCATTGGGTGGAACGATTAGAATTTGTATTCATTGCAAATAAGATTCCAGAAGATGACCGTAAGGCCCATTTTATTACATTGGTGGGACCGTACGTGTACTCGGAACTCAAGCTTTTGTTTCCGACTGGTAGTTTGGCAGCTGTACCGTTAGCTACCATGATAGAAAAATTGAAAATGAGATTAGACAAAACTGCCTCTGGTGTTTGCCAAAGAATTTCTTTTAACCAGCGTACTCAGAACGCTGATGAGTCGGCGGAAGATTTTTTATTAGCATTGAAACTTCAGGCTGAACTGTGTGCTTACGGTGCGTTTAAGGATACGGCAATACGAGATCATTTGCTGGCTGGTTTGAAAGACGTTATGCTTAAGCAGAGAATTCTAAGCGAAGCTGATCAAACCCTTGAGTCTGCGGAAAAAATTATACAGACCTGGGAAGCGGCAAAAAACAATGTTAAAACTTTATCATCTGAACCATTTTCTATTCACAATGTCGTTTCTATGGCTTCAAATGGTAATACAATGGGAAAAGCTATGGGTAAACTGGCAGCGGCATATAATGCTGCAAATAATCCAATTCCTCAGAAACAAAATAGCCGATTACCTGTAAAAGATAGACTAGGGTTTAGGCCATACGGAAATTCTCGATATCAGAAGCATTTTGGATATAATAGATATCAACAGAAAAATGCTTGGAAACCAAATAGCAATTTTAAACCGGCAGACTTTCGAGAGAGCTTTGAAACTAGAATTTGCGATTTTTGTGGGGTAAAAGGACATTTGAAGAAACGATGCTTTAGGTTGAAAAATATGAAGAAAGAGGCCGTTAAGCTAGTGGAACAAATGAAACCTGGAGCGTCAGGTACTAGCACGCAGAATATTTCAGAATTGATGAACCGTATGAGGACTGAGGAGTCTGACAACGATGATTCAGACGAAGGTAATTTGGAATGCATGAATGTGACATCGATTAACAAAATAAATGAACCATGTTTGGTAAAGGTGAAAGTTGAGAATAAACAACTGGAAATGGAGGTTGACTGTGGTTCCTCCGTTTCTGTAATTAGTAAAACACAGTATTTTTCTCTTTTTAATAAACCTTTACAAAAATCCTCTAAACAATTGATCGTTGTCAATGGCACGAAGCTGATAATAGCTGGAGAGGTTAAAGTCAAAGTTGACTTTAGGGAAAAACATGAGAATTTGAAACTATTAGTACTAAATTGCAAAAATTGTTTCATTCCTCTTTTTGGCAGACCATGGTTGGATGCCTTCATTCCAAACTGGAGAACATTTTTCTCCAATTTTTCAAAAATTAATAATCTTTCTGAAATTAGCAGTGACATAATTGTCTCTGAAATAAAACAAAAGTTTGGAAATTTATTTAAAAAAGATTTTTCTTTACCAATTCTTGGTTACGAAGCTGATTTGGAGCTGAAATCAGATATACCAATTTTTAAAAAAGCATATGACGTTCCCTATCGTTTAAGGGATAAAGTTTTAGAGTATTTAAATAAGCTGGAGAGAGAGAAAGTTATTACTCCTATTCAAACCAGTCAATGGGCTTCTCCAGTAGTAGTGGTAGCAAAGAAAAATAATGAAATCAGACTTGTAATAGATTGCAAGGTATCTGTTAATAAAGTTATAATTCCAAATACTTACCCATTGCCTACAGCTCAAGATTTATTTGCTGGTTTAGCAGGTTGTAAGGTTTTTTGCGCATTAGATTTAGAAGGCGCATATACCCAGTTATCACTCTCTAAGAAATCAAGAAAATTCATGGTAATAAATACTATAAAGGGTTTATTTTATTACAATAGACTGCCACAAGGGGCATCATCTAGTGCGTCCATCTTCCAGCAAGTTATGGACCAAGTATTAATGGGTTTAGAATATGTTTTTTGTTATTTGGACGATGTGCTTATTGCAGGAGATAGTGTGGAAGATTGCAAACAAAAACTTTTCGTTGTTTTAAAAAGACTTGCTGAAGCTAATATTAAAGTTAATTTTGAAAAGTGTAAATTTTTTGTTACAGAACTTCAATATCTAGGCCATATAATAAGTAAAGACGGGTTAATGCCTTGTCCGGAAAAGATTACTACTATACAGAAGGCTAAAATTCCAAAGAATGTTACAGAATTAAAGTCCTTTTTAGGACTTATAAATTATTATAATAAATTTATTCCACATCTGTGTTCAAAGCTGTACCATTTATACAATCTTTTGAAGAATAATGTTAAATATATTTGGGATAGTAATTGTGACAAAGCTTTTGAGGAAAGTAAACAGTCTTTATTAAGGGCTAATATTTTGGAGTTTTATGACCCTTTGAAGCCCATAGCAGTAGTTTCTGATGCTTCAGGGTATGGTTTAGGAGGAGTAATTGCTCATATTATTGACGAAGTTGAGAAACCGATTTGTTTCACTTCATTTTCTTTAAATTCAGCACAAAAGAACTATCCAATTTTACATTTAGAAGCTTTAGGTTTGGTGTCCACAATTAAAAAGTTTCATGAATACCTTTATGGGAAATTTTTTTATGTTTATACTGATCATAAGCCTTTAGTAGGAATATTTGGGAAGGAAGGTAAACATTCAATTTATGTTACTAGATTACAGAGATACATTTTAGAACTTTCCATTTATAACTTTGAAATTAAATATAGACCCTCTGCCCAAATGGGAAACGCGGATTTTTGCTCCAGATTCCCTTTAGAGCGATTGGTTCCAAGTGATTATGATAAAGAAATTATCAAAAGTATTAATTTTGGGCAAGAATTTCCAAATTGATCATAGCAAGATTGCTTCTCAGACAAAGAACGATAAATTTCTGCAACAAATTATTGATTATATGAAACGTGGTTGGCCAAAACGAATTGACAAGCGCTTTGCAAACATATTTTCAAATCAGCATGATTTAGAATTGTTTGACGAGTGCTTACTTCATCAAGACAGGGTAATGGTGCCACAATCGCAGCAAAGCGAGCTTTTAAACCTATTACATGCTAACCACGGGGGTGTAGTTAAAATGAAGCAACTTGCAAGACGATTTATTTATTGGGTTGGTATAAATGGAGACATTGAAAAATTTGTCTCAAATTGTGATGCATGCAACGGCATGGCGATAATACCAAAACAAAAGATACAATCCAAATGGATTCCTACTACTAGACCTTTTAGTCGTATACACATTGATTTCTTTTATTTCCAACATCACACCTTCCTACTTTTGGTGGATAGTTTCTCAAAGTGGGTGGAAATTGAGTGGATGAAGAGAGGCACAGATACAGGCCAAGTTTTGAAAAAGATAGTAGCATATTTTGCTCGCTATGGATTGCCTGATGTTCTAGTTTCAGACGGTGGTCCTCCATTCAACTCACAAGTTTTTACAAAATTTCTTGAGAAGCAGGGTATCAAAGTATATAAGAGTCCTCCGTATAACCCGGCAAGTAATGGTCAAACCGAGAGACTTGTAAGGACGGTTAAAGAGGTGTTGAAAAAGTTTTTGCTTGAACCAGATATAAGTGAGTTGGATCTGGAAGACCAGATAAATTTATTTCTATTTAACTTTCGTAACTGCATGACTAGTGATGGGCGATTCCCATCAGAGTAAATTTTCTCTTTCACGCCTAAAACTCTAATTGATCTAATCCATCCGAGAAAAACATAAAAACTTTTTAACAACACTAACATCGCATGTACCACAGGAAAAACCAAATGATGTGGTTATGTCAAAGGAAAATTCTGCTATTCATGTAGCAAGTCCTTTGGATAATCTGATGGCTGGAGATGAGGTGTGGTACAAAAACCACAATCCTCATAACCACGCCCGATGGATTAAGGCAACATTTCTAAGACAAGTTTCTAAAACTATTTCACAGGTGGAAATTGGAAACGTAAGGGTCAACGCACACAGAAGTCAGCTTAGAGTGACTAATTCGGACTCAATGGTCCGGCCGAACATATTTTGTCCTGGGACGATGGCAGGATCGGCAAACGCAAGAGATGAAGCGGAAGAAGATTTCCGAGGTTTTCCAAGTGAAGAATTAAGGAAGACTCGAAAAAGGAAGAAAACAGAAGTTAATATTTCGCCAATCAGGCGCTCCAAAAGATTGAAGACAAAGAAATATGATAATAATTTTATATATAGCTGATAAATTTGTATTAAACAGAATTGATAAATGTCAATTCTTCTCTGTTTGTAATATACTTCGAGATCTTTAGGGGGAAGAGCTGTTATGTAACACTTCTCTAAATGTGTCCACCTTGTTGATTACATGTTCGAAAAAATCTAATCGAATTGCACGTATTGTGATTAGTGTGTATTGATCGAAAAGTCGATCAATACACAATATAAAAACACCAATAAACAGAGGCAGGTCCTCTTTCAGTAATAAACTTTCAACCTGTGTGTTTCGCTAGTGAGAACAATCCGAAATAGCCAGTAGGGAAAGTGATATAAAATAATATTTTACAGTTTGGACTAATGCATGCCAAAACGCTTTTAACACATTAAAACTATACCTAATGTCACCTAAATTACTTCAATACCCAGACTTCACACTACCCTTTATACTCACAACCGACGCTTCAGACGGAGGTTGCGGAGCTGTACTTTCTTAAATCAGAAATCGGAAACGACTTACCTATAGCTTTTACGAGCTAAAGTTTTACCCCGGACGAAAAGAATAAATCAACAATACTAAAGGAACTGACAGGAATACACTAGGGAATAAATTATTTTAAGCCTTACCTATACGGAAGAAAATTTACGGTCAAGACAGACCACCGACCTCTAGTATATCTATTTAACATGAACACCCCTACTTATAAGCTAACAACAATGAGATTAGATTTAGAAGAATTTGATTTCATAGAATATATTAATGGAAAAAGCAGCGCTACGGCAGATACCTTATCCAGAATTATAACAACCTCTGATGAATTAAAAGCCCTCAACGTATTTAGAGTCAACACAAGAGCCATGACAAAATTAATTAATAATAATAATAACAACAATATTAACAACAACAATTTTAATAATAAACCGACAACTGTGAAAGACAAGCTACCAACGACAAAAGATTAAGAGACTGGTCTCCTTGTTATCTATACGATCGAAAACCCGACTAAAACGAGAACCTTACCCAAGTTAAGAATTACTATAGAAAATAACCGTAAGGTTAAAACCGAGGGTAAATAAAGCAACATAATAATAATATAGAAAATACATACCTAATAATTAGCATATTCAAAGACGCGCAAATGAAAAAAATAATAAAGCAAATAACAGCATATGTAAATGAAAGAGGAGCTCTGGAACTCATACTTTCAACATTAGAATAATAAATGACAAAAATGAAAATAAATAAAGTCGCAATATCGACAGAAGAAGCAATATTTAAAAGGTTACCCATGAATATATTCAAAACATTAGTACAACAAACGAATAAATACGTACAAAAAATAATGTGTCATCCACCCAAGTTCATCACTGAACCTGGCAAGATACAGAATCTTTTAAAAAATTAGCATGAAACCCCTACGGGAGGACATGTAGAACAGCATCGTCTGTACCTCAAAATAAGAGAATATTACAATTTTAAAGATATGAAAGGAACTATTTCACGATCCATAAAGGCCTGTAAGTCGTGTAAGAGGAATAAAATTTTTAAACACACTAAAGAAAAACAAATATTAACTAACACTCCGTCAAAACCATTCGAAATAATATCAATACATACAACAGGTCCATTACCCAAATCGAACAATAACAACCGCTATGCAATAACAATACAATGTGAACTAACAAAATACATTGCAACAATACCCATCCAAAACAAAGAAGAAAAACACAATAGCTAAAAACTTAGTAGAAAAATTCATACTAATATATGGAAAATGTTTGGAATTAAAATCCGATCGAGGAACCGAGTACAAAATGAAGTACTTGAGAGAGTATGTAAATACTTACAAATCAAACAAAATTTTGCAACAGCCTATCATCCGCAGACTATTGGGTCATTGGAGAGAAATCACAGATGCCTAAACGAGTATCTGCGATCCTTCGTCAGTGAACATCAATCAGACTGGGATAACACATTCGGAACATCAATTTACACCATACGAATTAGTCTTTGGAATTAAAGCAAAATTACCACAAGAAAATTATCCAAAGATAACGAACCCCGTTTACAATTTTGATCTTTACAGCAACGAACTCAAATACTAACTGGAACAATCTAACGCAATATCAAAACAAAGATTAAGTGAAAGTAAAAACTTCAGATGCAAAAACTCAAATATCCATATAAACCCACTAGAAGTACAAATAGGCGAAATAGTGTATTTACAAAACGAAAATAGGAAGAAACTTGAATAATTTTATATTGGACCGTACAACATAATACAATTTTTAGATGTAAATTGCGAAATCAAAAACAACATAACAAAGCAACGAATGATAGTACATAAAAACAGACTTGTAAAGGGTTAAATAAAAAAAAATCCAAATTTTTATATGCGTTTTAATGACACACATACAACCCCAATTAAACCACACATACAGTAGATTCTATACAGCAGATACACAACACACTTCAGCATTCACTATCCATTAATAATGTTAGGGAGCCAGTTCGATTACATTTGAATGATTACACTACGTTACATCATTCAACCAAAAGGAGGGTGATGTAGCATGGTATTATTGACCTGATTAACCCAAACGAAACACTTTCCCACATTCCAGCATTCACACGATCTCTAACCAATCCTTCTCTGATCACAGATCATAAACTAAAACCGAACATGTACTAAAATCCCTAACACCAGTCCTTACATCCTTTATCTTTCAAGTACCATGCATCCAAATTAGTAACAGGTCATAAAATTGCAGTCCGTATTATTTGCGTTTTTAAACCGTTTACACGTTAGTTTTTTACTAAAGTTTTTATCAGTTTGTGACTATTTGCTGCCCGAGCTTGTGTGGAGTGTTATTCTTAACATTTGACTGCTGATCGCATAGTGAATCACGTTCAGTTGTGTTGTGCCTACGGTTAGTCTGTTTGCCACCGTCGTGTTGTTTTTTTTAATAATAAACAATATCGTCTAACACTGTGCTTTGTATAAAGCCTAACTGAAGGCGTTCTATTGCATTTATTATGAGTATGGAAAAAATCTGTGGACATTGCAGTCAGATTATCACTGGCATTGATTCCATTGCTTGTCGCGGCTACTGTGGATGCATGTTCCATTTGGCATGCTCGGGTGTTTCCCGCGCTCTGTTAGGGTACTTTACATCGCATCAGAAAAATCTATTTTGGATGTGTGATGAATGTGCCAAATTGTTTGAGAACTCGCATCTCCGATCTATCACCAAATCGGCAGACGAAAATTCGCCACTTGTGTCACTTACGGAAGCTATCAATGGTCTACAAAAAGAAATCAAGTCGTTATCAAAACCGACACCATCACAATTAAATCTTCGCTGGCCTTCTATCGAGCATCGTCGTCCGGCCAAAAGGCCTCGCGGGCCTGATTTGAACGCTTCTGAGTGTAAAGCTGGATCGAAAAGAATCGTAGAGAATGTCGTCAGTGTTCCAATCTGCGAAAAACCAGCAAAAAAATTTCGGCTGTATTTGTCTCGTATACGACCGGATGTCACCAACGACAAGATTTCTGCTATGGTGTGAGCCAACCTTGAGCTGAGTCAGAACCCAGTGGTAGTTAAACTGGTTGCCAAAGGTTCTGATATTAGCAACATGACCTTTGTGTCTTTCAAAGTTGGCCTTGACCCTGCATTGCAATCTATCGCTGGATCCTTCAACTTGGCCGCAAGGAATATATTTTCGCCAATTTTAAGAAAATCCGACCCAAAAATTTTGGAAACCTTTGGTGAGTCCGTCTATAACGCCCGCACCAGGAATATCTCAGCATTGACTGAATACAGCACACTGGGACGCACCGTAAATTATACTATGGAAGCCTCTGACTCTCCTGCCTCAGTCGTGCCACTGCAGCCTGCAATCGACAGCCGTCCCAGTCCTGAGGGCAGGTGCGGAGAAGGGGGCTTCCAAACTACTAGTCTGGGCAAGTATCTATTCGTTTCCAGTATTTCAAGCGCTGAATCGTGTTCTAGTTCCAGTTTGGTGTCATCAATCCTCCGGCCGCTGGGACGCACCGAAATTGGTATAATGGAAGCCTCTGACCCCCCCGCCTCAGTCGTGCCACTGCAGCCAGCGTTCGACAGCCGTCCCGGCCCTGAGTGCGAGAGTGGAGATGAGGTCTTACAATCAGCCACTGCCGGCAAGTACAATAGTACCTCGTACAGTTCAAGCATTCACTACGTTCCTGATTCCAGCACAAATCGGTCTCGTTCGCGCTCTCAGCCAGTTTTATCAAACATCTTATTGTATTATCAGAATGTTAGAGGGCTACGTACGAAGATTGACGATTTGTTTACTGCAGCTTCTAATGTGGAATATGATGTAATTGTGTTAACTGAAACGTGGCTGAATAGTGAAATTAATTCACTTCAATTATTTCCCTCGATGTTCACGGTGTACCGTAACGATAGAGATCCAGTAAATGCTGAAAAAAAAAAACGCGGTGGTGGTGTGCTTATTGCTGTTTCCAACCGGCTTTCGTCCAAACGTAAATCTGTTCTGAATCATGCTCTTGAACAGCTTTGGGTAAACATTCGCAGCCATAATACTGACATATGTGTAGGTGTGGTATATATCCCCCCCGATTCTGCCGATAACGTTGAAGTTATTCAAAGTCATATTGATTTCGCACTTGACATCGCTCAATCTTTAGATCCTAGCACAGTGCATTTACTATTTGGGGACTATAACCAACCAGGTTTAGTTTGGATGGAAACTTATTCCGGTTTTGCTATCCCTGATCCATCTGGATCAACCTGGACAAGGCCGAACGTTTCCTTGCTGGATAAAATGTCGCTACTGAACATGGTGCAAAAAAACACTGTTACTAACATGCGCAACCGTACGCTAGACCTGCTTTTCGTAAACGAGGAAATTTCAAGGAATTGCATCACTGCTGAAGCATTTGAGCCTTTAGTAGCCGTTGACGCAAATCATCCTCCGCTTTCTGTCACTTTAACTTGTCCTCGGCTTGTGCGGTTTGACGATGTGCGGTTGATACGATGTTCAACTTTTCGAAGACTGTTTTTTCCGGACTCAATAACGCACTATGTGTTATCGACTGGGATTCTCTACTGGATAATGCTGCTGACGTGTTTACAGCTTCCTGTGTTTTGCGTGACCTTTTGTCGTGAATACGACTTACTTTACTATGGGGCGCCTTTTCAAAATTTACCCTCTGAGAGAGTGATAAGTTTTTGATCGTGAATATCTCCTGTTATATCTAATGAATCAACATAATTCTTGCTACATGCCATCGGAAATATGATCACAATTTTTTGATAAAACTTTCAGTTGTGTGACATATTCTCAAATAGTTCAAAATTAAACTTTTCTGAAATGTTTGGTATAAACGAGTATCAAAGAAGATAATTCATAAAGCGCGTTTGCCTTTCTCGTATTTTGAAAGCTCATAACTCAGTTATCTGTAGAAGGATTTATATAATCTAACTACCAATAGAATCGAAAATTTTCAACTTGAACGTGTATTACAACAATATTGAAGTTTTTCAATAGTACACTATTGAAAAACCTGTTTGATTTAACCCATGACAGCACCAGCCAATCAGAACGCGAGATGTCTGCATCTATACAAGAGCATCCATATAAAAGTTGAATGGTTCATTTTTCCTACCATTTGCTGAGCAACTCTTCCCGAAACAAGACACACGAGAGCAACATCGAAGACCTGTCGTCTCACTGTTTCCCGATATGAATGCACGAGACACCGTCAGCACGACACCGAAAATCGGTAGAAAGGTAGCCAAAAAGTCCAGCAAGGCCCATTGCCGAAACAAGACACACACGAGAACCATCTCAGATCTCAATATTTCCTACCAAAAGATTCATCAAGATGGGAGTTAAAATATTTATATATATATATAGATATATATATATATATATATATATATATATATATATATATATATATATATATATATATATATATATATATATATATATATATATATATATATATATATATATATATATATATTGTCATAGTTTAAGAAAAAAAATTGATACTCAATTTAAATCAGATTGAGGCTGCGATGATGACCCCTGTACACGTTTGGGCGTCGTTTGCTAAGTGTTAGTGTTAGTGTTTGGGTAGTGGACGCGAAACCGCTAACACCCTCCGAAAACTCGGTTTATCAGGTGAAAACAGTGCGTTGTTATATCATAGCAATGTTCTTCCTGTGTTCAAGGGTGGTTTTTGCCCTATATTAGTGCAATTCTTTCATCAAAGTGACTTCTATTAGCAGTATTTTTGGTGATAAGAATACTGAAAACCGGCCATCTAATGGCCGCCGTCTCTATGTTTTAGTTGATAGTGTGATTAAAAATATTCACTACAAGTGCACTTTGCACTACCAGCTGGTGTCTGTGCGCGTAATGTGTTATCGGTCACTCATCGGCAGCACAAATCGCACACTGCCAGTATACAGGTTTGATATAAATCTCCAACACGATGGTAAGTGACCTTATCCGTGTATTGCATGTGAACACATGGCAATTTTTTTTGTTTTTCTTATTTCCTTCATTACACACTGGATAAGTCCGTTCGACTATTGTGGTGTGATTACAATATCAGTTGATATGCATACAGCATCTGTGTGGCTTATCTCGTCACCAGGATTTGCTGTTTTTTATATACAATTATATCTTCTGCGTTGATGGTACATCACAGAGCAAAAGTTTTGGGACATATGTGCGCAAGTTCGGTACCATTTGTCTGCTGGTTGTTCTTCTGTAGTACCATTCTTCCTTACACAATACTATCAATACTAGTATCATCTAGCGTTAACTGCTAGCATACAGGTTTGGAATAAAGCCTTAGCCTATTGATGAGAAATCTTCCCATTTCTCTCATTACACGATTTTACTAGCAAAACTAGTTGCTTCCAAATGGATTCGTCTGTTACATAGTGTACCAATACACTGATTCTACATTAGGGTAGTTTTTCACTACAACCGTAAAGATCAATAGTAGTGAAATTTAATACTATTAAAGATTATATCAGCGACTTATCCCAAATCGCTGTATATCTCTCTTTTACTTTGAACCGCCATAGCGAGTAGTTGGTAATCCAAGCTATTTTTTCTAAAAATTACCATTCCGTACCATCTGAAGATTTCTTTTTAATTCAAGATGGAAACGAAATCAGTCCTGGCCTTTGGAAATTCCGGCGCTACATCGCCTACAAGTCGAAAACCCGAAAACTGCGAGTCTGACTCTCGGAGTGATCGGATCACGGCACCTGGCGATGCTAGTTCTGGAAATCCTTCAGGAAAACGTATGCCTAAGTCTCCAGCCATTCCGGATGGAAATCCTAATGCGAAGAAGACAAAAGGCAAAAGTTTCGAACGGAATCAAAACAAAAGACTCCGTAAGAAACCATCTGGGCGTACAAAACCTCATTCCGAGGAAAATAAACCCAGTTCAACAGAGCGTTTTCAGGTTCGTATGTTAAATGGATTGTTTACAACGGATCTGAAGAACAATCTGATGAGGATTTTAAATAATTTCCTCTTTACTACGCCTCCTACGTCTTTCATTCCGAGCTTCAATGGGTGCGGACTCAGGTTCGGGGTTGTCTGGTTTCATCCGGACAACGAGGACAGCTCGACCTGGCTCAGGCAGAGGCTCGAAATGATAAACGAACAGGCGGGCGAAAATAGGTTCGTGATAGAACCTTACTGTCTGCATCAGAACAGGATTTCATTCGTTATTCCATGGGATCCCGAGGAAAAATTGACGGAGAATGATGTTCTGAAGCGGATATATCTGCAAAACCCAGTAGTTCAGACGGTGAGATGGAAGATTTTGAGAGCGGCTCCGGCAGTTGCAGGAAAACGACTGTTTTTCTGCAGTATTGACGATGGCTCTCTAAATCTTCTTAACAAACAGAAATTAAAACTGAACTACGGTTTTCAGAAAATTTCTGTTCGAACTATTCGGCAGGAATAATCAAGACCATTGAGTCTACACCTGTAAAGGTTAAAACAGATTGTTCAGCATCCTATGGGTGCAGAATTTACTTCTGGTTATATGTTTTTCTTTGTGCAGTCCAACAGAATGTTCAGCACCCCTAGGGGTGCTGAATTAACTTCTGTTTACATGTATTGTGTCGTCATTTTCTCCTAAATTACCCAGCTCCTAAACTACCCTGCTCCTTCCTTTCAGTCTTTCCTCTCCCTTCAGGAAAATGATGATAATACAGATCTTGCGGCAAGGCACAAATCTCCATACAACAAGGGGAACGTGCCATTCGAGCCAATCTGTTCTGATTCCTGATTCCTGATTCCATAGTTTAAGAAAAAAAATTGATACTCAATTTAAATCAGATTGAGGCTGCGATGATGACCCCTGTACACGTTTGGGCGTCGTTTGCTAACTGGATATGTCGTATTGGCATCCGTTGATTCAAACCTATTTCAGATTTCCTTTTTTTGTCGTGAATTTCAGTTTGCTATGGGGCGCCTTTTCAAAATTTACCCCGTTCAAGAATCAGCAGAACTTTATCTATTGATGTACTTAACATAACGACATAATTTTTTCTGCAATCTATCGGAAATATGATCATGAATTTGTGATTAAATTTTCGACAGCGTGAGATAACCATAAATAACTGAAAAACAAAGTTTTCTAAAACTTTCGGAAATAATAAGTGAAATTCATCACGCTTGCTTACCTTTTTCGCACCCGGACGTCGGGTTTGAAGTAGTCAGATCAGTTCAGTACTGGACGAGTATATAAGCTATACTTTGATTAAATATAGTTCATTTCTTCTAGTGCTTGAGACGGAACTGGATATCGAGTTGAGGTTCTCCTACCAACATCAGTAAGAACAAACCAAGTGCAGCGACCTTAGCAATTTTCTTTTGAATTTACTAGTTTTATAGGAAAAAGTAGGAAGTTGTGGAAGAAACTCTCATATCAGCGTAGCCGCAGCCTTCATATATAAACTTTGTTATAGAAGCGTGCACATTCTCGAGCATTAGTCATCACAACGATGTTTAAGAAACTTTGTTACAAAACCATAGACAGTTTCGGGCATTAATCAGCGCAGCAATGTTGTAAAAACAAAGTTATTTTTTTCACGGACACTGGTCACTGCCTCTGGCATAGTGACAATGGTCTCGGCTTTCGGTAGGTCTTCGGGAGAAAGTCGGATGAATTTTCTATTTAAAATCACAAGCTCGGCTTGTACTAAAATCTTCGGGCTTCACCTGAGAGTAAATGTTAGGAGCTTAAAAACCCATAATTGGGAAGAGTTAGGGTTAGTCAGTCTCAGAGTGTCCGTTAGTCTCGGGCGTCGGCCCGTAGACAAGTTAGTCGGTTCAAGCGGTCGAAACTGAACAAAAAAGGCAAAAGTTGATTTAATCGCGCTAGTGTTCTGAATTTCGGCGAACATCGTGCGCTATTGTTCTGAATTTCAGACTTGCAGTTTTGTTTTGTTATATGTGTTCTCATTTCACCAGGAAAACAAGTCAATCAATTAACCTCTGCTGTAAATAGATTAATGTAAAAGCAGAACCGAAAAGTGCATTTCACTAGAAACAAAAAGTGCCTCTGCTATAGGTAGATTAAGAAACGAAAAGTACATCTCACCAGAAACGAAAAGTGCATCTCACCAGAAACGAAAAGTGTATCTCACCAGAAACAAAAAGTGTATCTCACCAGAAACGAACAAGTGCATCTCACCAGAAACGAAAAGTCTTATTTCACCAGAAGAAAACAAGTCTATCAATTAACTTCTGCTATAAATAGATTAAAGTTAAAACTGAACGAAAAGTGCA